>NC_091742.1:30168619-30191908 GCF_043380555.1 Nothobranchius furzeri
CTGCAGCCGAGCTAAAACATCCCAGAATGCCTCTTTGCTGCTAACAGAGACTTTCTCACAAGGCCAACATAAGAAGCACATCAGTTCAGTGTACAGCATTAGCATACTAACCTGTTGGTGCTAACATTTAGAACCAGGTTAAATAAGCAGGGACGTTCGTCTTTAGCTTGTTCTGATCAGCCAGGATTTTAGTTTCAGAGCTGTCTCAGGTGGGAGGATCAGGGAGACGTTCTTCATGAAGCAACAGGTGGCCAAACAGAAAGGTAGACAGTAGAAAAAGTGTAAAGACATTAAAAGAAGAACAAAAGAACCGAAACATGGTTGGGTTGGGACACAAAAAGTGGGAGGAGCCACAGAAAGCTGATGTGTTTGTGTTAAATGATCAGAGCTAATTCCTAGAGTGGACTCCTCAAAAGCTGCCACTCGTCTCTGATCGTCTTCGTGGTGTTTGGGAACACCAGGGCTCAGCTGACATCCTTACATCAAGTCTGTTATCCTAATCTGACGTCAAGGCAGCCTCCAAAGCTGCCATCAATATCAACCCCCACGAAAGGAGGAACGTAGACAGATGCTGTGACCCGACCGTCCCCCCCCCCCCCCCCCTGCCTTTCTGCTTCGAGGTCATCAACCTGCAGGAAACTCAATGTGCTCTCTGGCCCTCCTCTCTCCCTCCCACCTGTTTGACTGCAGCTGGCCGAGCGCCGCAGACCGGCAGCTCCCGTTGGAGGATTCAGGATCCCCCCCCCTATCGGAGTCTGATGTTGTATCTGTGATGTTCGTGCTTCTATGTTGAGGAGTTTTTTGTTTAGTAGAGCTACTCCCCGCTGGGTCTAACTCTGGAATGCCTTTTTTACCTTACCCCCATCATCCTCATTAACACCCTTTTCATCTAATGAAATGAGCGCCGTTCTGGCTGCTCTCGTGACTGCCTGTACCTGTTTTTGTCTACACGTGTGTGTGTGTGTAACCTTGGTCAGGTTGTGTTGCGGAGTCAAGTTCCTATGCTCTGGAGCGCTGGCAGTAAAGCTGATTCTGATTCTGGTGGTGGGGGGCGGGGCATGATCTCTCCAGGTTGAGTCATTCATGGGCCGTGGGTCGACCAGCTAGGGTCTTACTCTGCTCTGTTCATCTGCCGCGTTGAACAGTGTCCTTGGGTGTCCTGAAAGGTGCCTTTAAACGTGTATTATTATGATTATTAATATTATTATTAATGATTGGATTGGGAGGCCAGATACATCAGCTGAATGAGGTGGCCTCAGGGAGAGGAGCTGTCAGCCAGGAGGAGTTCAGATTAGAGCTGCTGCTCCTCCTCACTGGAAGAAGTCAGCTGAGGTGGTCCATGCACTCGACTAGAACGCCTCCTCGTCTTTCTGTTGGAGGTTCTCCAGGAACATCACTGGGAGAAGACCCAGGGTCAGACCCAGAGCTTACTGAAGAAAGGGTGTATCCTTGTTGGTCAGGGGAAGCATTGGGATTCCAGGGAAAAGCTACGGAGTGTTTATGGGGAGAGAGATCCCAGCTGCTGCCTCAGCAAAACAACTTGTGGTATTGTGGGGAGGGTTAGCTGATGCACACATGCTGGGCACCCCCATCTGGTTTTGGAAGTACGCTGTAGGTACCTTTTGGTTTGGGTTAGGGTTAATAAAACCCTATTGGTTATAGTTAGGGTATGAATATATGAATACGTGTGTGTGTGTGTGTGTGAGTGTGTGTGTGTGTGTGTACGTGTGTGTGAGTGTGTGTGTGTGTGTGTGTACGTGTGTGTGTGTGAGTGTGTGTGTGTGTGTGTGTGTGTACGTGTGTGTGTGTGTGTGAGTGTGTGTGTGTGTGTGTGTGTGCGTGTGTGTGTGTGTGTGTGTGTGTGTGTGTGTGTGTGTGTGTGTGTACGTGTGTGTGTGTGTGTGTACGTGTGTGTGTGTGTGTGTGTGTGTGTGTGTGTGTACGTGTGTGTGTGTGTGTGTGTGTGTGTGTGTGTGTGTGTGTGTGTACGTGTGTGTGTGTGTGTGTGTGTGTGTGTGTGTGTGTGTGTATCCCGGAGGGCTGTTTTGGCAAGTGAAGGGTTAGAAGTGCTGAATGCTGAGTAAGCGATACCAGGCCAGAGCTGGGAGACTGCAGTGCTGCTGGCTGCAACATGACCGTGATTGGAGCTCAGACTGATACGCAGCAGAGGTGGGGGTGGGGGTGGGGGGGTGCTATAAAAATACCCAGAAGTGGAAAAATTAGACGTGTTTGTGTGAATGGATGCTCACCAGTCAGCCTGGCTGTGGCGTTTCTGACAGGAAACTAAGGTGTGTGTTTAGATTCCTTCACGCAGAAACATGCAGGTCTCCTACAGCAGGAACACACCCAAAGCCAGCAGCGCTCATACTGCATGACCATATAAGCCTGAGCCCACGCCCTGACACACACACTGCGGCAGCGCCAGCAGCCTTGTTTACTCCCTGTAACCTGTGTGCCACCGACTGGAATAGAAAAGCCCTCACCCCCCCACTCCTCCGCTCTCCTCTCATTCCTCCGTAGTGCATGCTCTCCATCGTCTGAGTCACCCTCCTCTGCCTCACCCCCGCCCCTCAAGCTCGCCTCCATCCCTCGCCTCCCCCAGTCTCATTAGGAATGGTCCTGCTGAGCTTCCAGGCACGTCCATGCTCGTCTCTCTGCCTCTCACTTCCCATCCTTTTCAGCAGTCCTGCTGCAGCTACTCATGTACCTATGTGATACCCCCCAGACATGTATGCAACCCTTCCCCCGCCTGTATACTTGATTACATAACTATGTCCCTGTGGACCTGGACAACACAGCAGGGACCCTCAGTGTTAGCTGTAGCCAAAAATGATCCCTTCTCCTAAAAGGCCATAAGAGAAAAGGTAAAGAGTATTTTAGCGATGAGGGTAGCACAAATCCATGGCTGCCATTTTGAAGTAATCCATGCTACAAACACAAGAGCTGCCTCCAAGTCTAATAGACCGCTGGACCCATGTGATGCTTAACTTACCAAACAGCGCCAGCTGCTGGTAAACATTGGAACTGCACTGTTTGCAAGAACAAAATGAGAAACCGCAATAGCCACAGAGGTGTGAGAAGTTTCCCGCTCTTTTCAAAGGAGAAACCCTCCATCAGAACCAGAGCTGTACCATCTGTCTGAAAGGGTTACGGACAACATGGAAAAGCACGTTACCTGGGAGGAGAAGCTGATCTGACTAACCCTAACCCTCAGGCTTGTAGTTTTATTTGTAGCTTTTGTTCCTCTCTCTGACCTTGAGGTGACCTTGCAGGGACGTCGAGGGTGCTCGCTGCAGAACCACAAAGCCAGAGCTGCACCAGAGTCAGCCCCGCCCATTCACACAAACTCAGCCAAGCCCCCTGACTTCTTCTGTTTTTGTTTGTTAACTTTACCGCAAACTGACCTGACCCACATGAATGACGGCTGTTACTGGTTTACAGGTGTTAATGCTATGTTCTATGCTCCAGTTAAACAAGATAAATATATACCAAGATGGTTGCAAGATAACCCACTAGATGAGTCTTGGTTAGATATAGAACAGACACTTTGCAATACGATAGAGCTTTCAGACTAACCATTTATTAGCTCAAGCATAAGTAAACATGAAGGCTTCAAAAGTATTAGTATCAGCACCTCTCTGACAGCATGGTGGGAGTATCTTAAAATGACAGAGTCTTCACTAGTACCATGCAGACGCACACCTATCTGGAATAATCCTGACATTTTGCAAAATAACCAAATGATGAACCTTCCAGACTGGAAAAATAAAGGAATCCTATACCTGGAACACATATATGAAGGATTGGACTTCATCCCATTTAATAGAATAGTCTCCCAATCTGGAATGGATAAGAATAGCTTTTTAGAATATCACCAAATTAAATCTGTAGTCAAACAAAAATTTAAGCTCAATAAAATAGAATTACAAACACCACCAAGGGTATTAGACTTCTATAATCTCAAACCCCCCAAACTACTGTCTAAAGTATATAAGACACTGTCCAGAATAGATGATAAAATTGCAGTCCCTATTGAAAAATGGGAGGTGGATCTATCAGTCAGCTTTGACCAGAACTTCTGGTCCCAAACTTGTTTAATAACTTTTAAAATGATCAGACACTCCAATTTACAATTAATTCAGTACAAAATTCTACACAGAGTACACTATACAGGTCATCGGATGTTCAAGATGGGGTTTGTGTCGTCTGACACCTGTACACACTGCACAAACAGCATTCCTGACAATTACATTCATGCACTGTGGTCCTGCCCACCTGTCCAGGAATTTTGGGGTAGAGTATGTGAGGATCTGTCAAAATGTCTGAAATGTCATATCCCAACCACCCCCTCTCTTTGTTTACTGGGAAACCTGGACGATGTCCCGATTGAAACATCTTTGGCTCACGTGGTTCTGACTGCCATATGCATCGCTAAGAAAACTATCCTCTTGAATTGGAAAAATAGAGAAACTCTCTGCTCAGATGACAGATTGAATAACAACACTGGTGGTGAGTGACCTTTTATTTGTAATGCCATGCATATCAAGGTTGTTTTCTTGATGTACATTTATGCAAAACTGCATTTCCAGTTGGATTTTTATTTGGTTGAATCAACATCAGGTCACATGCATCACTGGCCAGCAGCTTTATTTATGTTGCTCATTTCAGACACAGAGGAAGTTCAATGTGCAGAAGAATGAGATGCTGCAGACGAGTGTCCCACTTAAAGTAGCTTTCCGGAGATTTCCCCTTTCAGAAATTATGTATGATTTGTCAGAAATCCATAAAAGTGATTATCTTAAAATGTACTGTGATATAATATAAGCAATATGTCAATTTTCTTTTTTTCTGCTAAGCACACCCCCCGCCCCGCAGAGCTCCGTGCTATAGGAAACTGAGCGCCGACCAGAACTAACCAATAGCGTTAGACTACCGCTTACTTGCTTCACATTTAAGGAATTCCTCGGCTGATGCAGAGTTGATGAACTTTACACAGACAAGAAAGTCTCTAAAACATAAATATATGAGAACACAACATGACATGAGAATAATACTCGTAAAACAACGTGTTTTAGCTGTTTGTCGGCTACAGAAGCACGTTCATAAGCAGAAACATGAAGTCGCCATCTTAAAAAAAATGGACGGAGTGTGATATGCTTGTCAGCCACTAGATGGTGCCATCGGATAAGAGAACTACTCCGGAAAGAAGCTTTAACTGGTCATGCCAGAGTTACCTGCTGATGAGACTTTTGTTAGCCCCAGTACCTTTCTCTGGGTGCTGCGGCTGAAAGGCACCAACAAGTCATCACAATCAAAATCAAGAGATATGCGCTCCCTTCGTCTCTCCATCTTTGACATCAGCTGGCTGGTCGAAGGTGGTTTCCCCCAAACCTAAGACAAAATAATAAAAAAAGAATCAAAGCAAGGCCTAGACGGTCACATGATATTCTTCTGTACTGTTTCCCTCATCATTAATCTTTACTTGTACATTAGGACCAAAAAATGAGCCGGAAAACAGATGAGACAGTCAGACGGCCGAAACCTACCGTTTTCGGCACAAAGCTGATGTCCACACGGTTGACCTTCCCTGCAGCGATCATGTTGTTTATGACGACGATACTCTTGGAATCCATCTGTGTTGGAGTGTTTCCTGAAGTTACAGCCGGTGTGTTTGTGTGCAGAGCCCCCGCAGCAGCAAAACTCTGTAGGGAACACCAACACATGCAATACTCATAGCAAACAGCCTCAGTCTGAGGGAGTTTAGCAACATTGAGGGGATCCAAAACAAAGGCTAGAATACAGCAGTGGAGAATATGTTTCTTGCCTGAAAATGAGGACCTCCCGTTTGTCTCTGCTTGAAGATTCTGGACTGAACTGCAACAGGAGTCTGTCTCTCTGCGGTGCTTCAGTATCTAGGCCTCGTGTGATCTGAATCGATTCCACTCAGTCCTCGTGTCAGCTTCCCTCTGCTATAAAACCGTGCATCTTGCACCCTTACCACTAGCCTGCTGTCTTCCTTTCCTTTCTCTGGCTTTCAGGTTTTCAGGAGCACTGTTGAAGAGCAGCTCTTTATCTAATGTGGACGTATGGTCTTATTATGAGCATAATTGTGCACATATATAGCATGCACATTTCCTAAAACACTGAAAAGACACCTGTAGCAGCGTTTATTTGACAGACACTTTTAGTTTAAGAGGGGAACTGTGACTGTGGCCACCTGTTTCTGTGATGACAGGGTGTAGTTTATGTACCACAGATACTCTCTACCTTGTAGGCTGCTTTAAAAGTAAAACAACACAAAGTGCATGTGTATCCTCTGGTATGTCGCGTGTCCTCATGGTCACAGTTTTAACTGAACTCATGATGTTTCTAAGCATAGTCAGCTCTCTGTAGTGTTGGTGGAACCTGGTCGTGTGTACCTCCTGCTCACAGAGAGCCCAAGTCACGCCCATCTACGTCTGGACCACAAAATAATAATAATAATAATAATAATAATAATAATAATAATAATAATAATAATAATGCATTGAACTTATATAGCGCTTTTCTAGACACCCAAGGACGCTTTCACACACTCTCACATTCACACACTGCTAGTGATGGTAAGCTACTTGTAGCCACAGCCGTCCTGGGGAGGTCTGACAGAGGCGAGGCTGCCATTTGGCGCCGTCGGTCCCTCTGACCACCACTAACACAGGCAAGTTGGGTGAAGTGTCTTGCCCAAGGACACAACAGCAGGATACCCCTGGCGGGAGCTGGAATCGAACCCATGACCCTCCGATCATGAGGCAACCCGCTCTACCACCTGAGCTACTGCTGCCCCACAAAAGACTATAAAAGGCATTTTCTGATCCCGTTTTATATGTCATCACGGATTTAAAGAATAAATTGCAGGTTGATTGTTTTTCTAATTCGCACACAATGCTGTCCAAAAATACTATTTGAAAAGCTTATTTTAGAATCCTGACTACAACTTTCAACGCTCTACATGGTCAAGCCCCTCCCTATATGGCCAGGGGGTGATGCTCCGGTGTGTGTGGCAGCTTGTCTATTGCTCCGGAAGCTTTCCCTATGCTTCATGTTATTCTTTCTTCCCCTGCAATTTAGCAGTTCGACCGGGGTGTATAATCGTAAAACCTGCTCGGGACTTGCCAAGCAGCTGAAGGCTTGTCGTTCTCTGGAGGTTTTGGGCAGAATACATCACCACTACTGGATGGTTCTTTGGGCTACGTGGGCTATGTGACAAACTTACCAAGATGGAGTAGGCGCCGGAGACGGGGGAAGCAGGGATCGGCTGGACGTGGCACATCGGATGCTGTGTGGGGAGCTATTGGCTCCGAGGAGGACTGTGGGACGCCGGAGCACCAGTTGGATCCGGTGCCGTTGGATCTGGCGGCTTCCGAATTGGTGTCGATGGTGTGCGGCGGCGGGATGATCCGGTCGCGGCGCCCTGCACTACAGCGGCGAGCTTGCTGGAGAGGAGTTCACGGACAAAATCTACATGAGGTGATATGTGGATCGGCTGAGCCCTCGCCAGTGGATCCAGAAGGCTCGAGTATTACGGCATCTTCATCCGTCATCAGGTTTGCTCTGTCCAACGCCAGATCTATGATGACTAAGACTTTTATTTTGAATGGTTTTATTGAAACAAATGGTCTGGAGTTTCTGTGCGTTACTGAATCCTGGGTCCCTAAAGATGAAACTGCTGCTTTTGTGGAACTTCTCCCGGATGATTTTACATATTTTAGTGTTCCGAGACCCTCGGGGCGTGGTGGAAGATTGGCAACGATTTTGAAGTCATCAATTATGTGTAGGCAGGTATATCCATCCTCTGTGCCTACCAACTTTGAACTCTGCCTCTGTGAGCTGGGATGCTCTCAGAAGCTACTGGTTGCTGTCCTATATCGCCCACCGAGACAAAACTCAGATTTTATAGATGATTTTACTGAATTGCTTAGCGAGCTGATTCCTAAGTATGATCAAGTGTTACTTCTTGGGGACTTTAACATACATGTGTGCTGTCAGGATAAACCTTTGGTGAAAGATTTCTTAAATCTCGCGGACTCTTTTAATTTGGTTTAGTTAGTGGATCAACCCACACACGTTAGTGGCCGTACTTTAGACTTGGTGCTGTGACTGGGGGTAGGAGTCTCCAACCTGCAGGTCCAAGAGGCCTATTTTTCAGATCACAGGCCAGTATTGTTTGATGTGGCCTGGAATCACAAACGTGCAACAATATGCTCCGATGAAGCGCTGTACGATGTTAAAAGACTCTACAGCTGCTGAGTTTGCCGCAGTGTTTTCTATGGGGGGAATGGAGCAAGACTACAGATCTTGGACCACTGAAGAGCTTTTATACACTTTGACTCAGCATGCACCATGGCGCTTGATGTGGTAGCCCCAGTACAGGTAAAGAAAACTAAAGCTAAAAAGGAACCATGGTAAACTGAGAGTACTCGAGCACTGAAAGGGATGTGCAGGAAGGCCGAGGGAGGTGGAAAAAGGATGGGCTCCAGAGCTCGCTTGACCTACTAAGAGGACATTGGACTGACTATCAGAAAGCCGTGAAAGATGCAAGGAGAAAGTACTTTGCCAATGTAATCTCCTTAAACTTTCAGAATGCTGGGATACTTTTGAAGACAGTGGACTCTATTTTAAATGTCAATGAGCCCCTTGCGATTGAGTACACCATTGAGTCATGTAACAAGTTTTTGGACTTCTTTGTGGACAAGGTAAGGGTGACAAGGGCCTCTATGCCACAACTTAAGCATGCCCCCTCTGCAGATCTATGTGTTCCAAAGGCACTGGAGGGTTTTCAACCATTAACTCTTGCAAAGCTTGAGGATCTGTTCATGAGACTTAAGCCAACAGGGGCGGTAACTGATGTTCTCCCGGCAAGGCTACTGACAGAAGTTTTTTCTGTAGTGGGTGACCATGTACTGCAAATTGTAAATAGCAGTTTGCTATCTGGGGAAGTCCCTATTTCCCTAAAGCAGGCGGTGGTACGACCTCTGCTTAAGAAATCAGGATTGGACCCAAGAATCTTGTCCAATTACAGACCTGTATCTACACTCCCTTTCATCTCAAAGATCATAGAGAGGGCTGTGTTTATCCAACTGATGTCTTTTCTACAGGATCGGGAAATTGGAGAAGTATTTCAATCTGGGTTTAAACCCTTTCATAGCACTGAATCTGCACTGCTGAAGGTCCTTGACGACATTTTAGTGGCTAATGATTCCGGTGATGCTGTGTTTCTGGTGCTCTTGGACTTGACATCAGCCTTTGATTCCATTGATCATAGCATCTTAATAAACCGGCTGGAGCGATCTGTGGGCATTAAGGACCAGGCACTTAAGTGGATAAGATCCTACTTGACAGGGAGGAGTTTTTGTGTGAGGTTGAGGGACTGTTCCTCCGACCTGGCTGAGCTGCCTTGGGGAGTGCCCCAGGGATCGATATTGGCCCCACTATTTTTCTCCCTATATCTCCTACCCCTGGGGGACCTATTCTGCAAGCATGACGTGTCATTCCATCTATATGCTGACGATTGCCAGGTCATTTTTCCAATTAGGCGTGGTGGTTTATGCACCATTCAACCTTTGTTGGACTGCCTGGAGGACATCAAGCTATGGTTGGCTCAGAACTTCTTGTGTTTCAACAAAAACAAGACTGAAGTAATTCTGTTTACTCCACCAAAGACCCTAGGAGGTGCCCAAGGGCTTGGTTTTTCCACAATGGCACCGCATCAGAAGGCGGTGGTCACTAACTTAGGGGTAAAGTTGGACGCAGAGGCTCAAGTGAACGGAATCGTGAGATCTTGCTTCTTTCATCTATGCTGTATAGTGAAAATTAAGCCATTTCTGTCACGTAGTCATTTTGAAACTGTGATCCATGCCTTTGTTACCTGCAGGCTGGATTATTGCAACTCGCCATATGCGGGGCTTAGGCAAGCTCCAATAGCACGCCTCCAGGCGGTTCAGAACTCGGCTGCTCGGTTGTTAACATCTACCAGGAGGTCTGAACATATTACACCAGTCCTACGTGCCTTGCATTGGCTCCCCTGTCTCCTATCACATCAGGTTTAAGGTCATCCTGTTTGTGTTTAAGGCGTTAAACTCAGGGGCACCTAAATACCTTTCTGACATCATCCACCGACATGTCCCGGTGCGTTCCCTTAGGTCAGCTGACCAGAGATTACTAACTGTGCCCAGGTACAGCCTGAAATCTCGTGGGAGTCGTGCCTTTTCAGTGCTCGGACCAAGTCTTTGGAATGAGCTGCCAGCCGATGTAAAGCAGGCCAAATCACTTGAGACCTTTAAAAGCCGACTAAAAACACATCTGTTCTCGTTGGTGTTTGGACATTGAAGTTGGGATTGCGTGGGCAGCATCACTTTGAATGTGTCTGATTCTGGTAAAAGGACTGATATGGATTGTGAACTTGTACTCGAGATTTCTTATTGTAATTTAAATGGTTATAGGTCCATTTTATTGTTGTGATTTTTATTGGTGTACAGCGCTTTGTTTGTCAGTTTTGGGCATGTGAAAGCGCTTTATATATAAAGTTGAAATGATTTTGATTTTATTCATATTACTGAACTGTTGAAGCCTTATGCTCCAACCAGAGTCCTCAGGTCCACCCACCAGAACCTTCTAGAAGTTCCAAACACCAGGTATAAAAGTCGAGATGATCGTTCCTTCCAGACTTGCATCCCGACTCTGGAATGATCTTCCTTTATCCTTACGCAGCATCGACAGTCTGGACACTTTTCAAAAACAGCTAAAGACATTTTTATTTAAAGCTGCTTTTAACTAAAACTTTTATTTTCGTATTTTCAACTCAAATGTTTAATCTTTCATCTGTTTATGAAATTATATAAATTTTATAATTTTATTATTTCTGATGTTAATCTATTTCTGTTTTGAGATTATTTTGATTTAATGACTTTGTTTAATTTTGCTTTGATCTATGTGAAGCACTTTGTGATTCTATGTCTGATGAGTGCTATATAAATAAAGTTTACATACTTAATGTGGATATTTGGCTTTAAAATACATAACAGCAGAGTTTTTCTAGTAGAAAGTGGCGTTTCTCAGCAAAGCTTTCTAAATCTGAATCTCTGACGTAACCAAAGGGAGTTAGAAGCTCGGCGCTGCCTCAGCTCAGTGTGGAGAGTGGCTAGTTTTAGGGTAGAGAGATCATGTTATCCGGTTAGTGTGTGTTTACTAGTTTTGTGTTCATTTTGATAAACTAGAGTGTGTGAAGGCTGTACCAACTCCAGCCTGTCCGGACATCGAGTCCACAGGTTTCCAGATAAGAGAAGCAACGCCTCTATCTCCGTGCCTGACGGCGTTTTGTGCAGCTGAAAAGACGAACTTCTGTAGCCCACATCGGTCGGTACCGGGACAGGGAGGTCCACGCTGGGCTTCGGAGATCCGTGGAGGGGTTTAAAAAAATTAAATGTGGATTTCTGGAACTAAGATCACCGTCAGAACCAGGTCAGAACCGACCACCAGAAGAGACGAGTGGCTCAGCAGGCCAGCTGGTTTCTGGGTCAGAACCAGATCAGAACTGCCACCTGAACCACCGGAGAGGATCATGCGTGACTTTTAAAAATACCAGCTGGACTGGCTCGCTGTCTGGGTCAGTTCCAGCTCACAGAAGCCCGCATGAGCTCCAGAACCGGATGACAGGCGTCTCTCTCCCTCTCTCTAAGCACTAAATTATGTTACGTGAACGAATATTAACGAGTATGAGACAGCTGACAGACGCTCATTAGTTTATTATTAACATTAAATTAACTGACTGATACTATTTTTAATTGTCTGGTACATGATAGTAATCTGTACAATATTGCGATGTTAGCACATGGGTAAAAGCTAGCATCGTTAACTCACAAGACACCTGCTGCTTTTTCTCTGGATTAAACTAACAGGACTTCCTAACCCTAACCCTCTGGTGACGTCAGTTGTTTTGGCAAAAAAATAAAGAAAAACCTTTCCCTCAAAAATGACTCCAAAAGCCTAAATAATTTATGTGTAAAACATTTTTAAAACGAGTTTCTAATTTGCTTTTCTAAACATTGGTTTATAGGAGTCTCTAACCTGCAATTTGCTCTTTAAAGAGCGAGTAACGCCTAACTGAACTCATTTTTGCTGATAAGTTGTAAAGATGAGTGTCTAATGGTGCTGTACACATGTGTAATCATTAGTGTGGCAGTTTAGTGCAACTTTCTTGAAATGTAATATTTCAGCCCAAAACCATAATAATATCTCCATCTTCAGGTTAAAACCCTGCTCCATATTTACGTTGAACCAGCGCTGGCTGATGGCTAAGCTGAAAAACGTGACGTTGTCAGCAAATGACCACGTGGCTGCACCACACTGGTCTCCAGGTGAGGCAGCCGCACCTCCACCTGGCTCAGCCTCTCACCTGCCGATTTTACTCGTTAGCGCTCTGGGCCACTTGCCTCCTTGAAAAAATGCCCTCCTCCCCTTTTCATCTAATGATCGTCGTGTCTAACAGGAAATCCTCCAGAATGCAGCAGAATCTGTGTCTGCTCTTCTCCTGAGTGGTGAGTCTTGTGTGAGTGTGTGCTTGCGTGCACGCGTGAGTGCGCACGCGCTCGTTAACAACAAATTGTTAGAAACTCCGACAGCACACGCGGGGGGGGGGGGGTTGAGGGGGGTGTGGTCTACCACTGCCTCAGTGCCGCTCTCGGTCCGCCAGGTGATGCCTCTTCCAGAAGCATTTTCCTAACAGGAAGTGTGGATGAAATACATGTCCACCCAGGCCTTGAACCTCAATTTAACTTATGATGTCCGTGAAGATCGTACCTCACAGGACGATCATTCAGTGTATCTTGGCTTGGACCGTGCACCATCTTGCCACAGGAGTCCCCCAGGGCTCTGTACTAGGACCTCTTCTCTTTGCCATATACACCACCTCACTGGGTGAGATCATTCGATCACATGGCTTCTCCTACCACTGCTATGCAGACGACACCCAGCTCTATCTGTCATTTCCACCGGACGACCACACTGTCTCTGCACGAATATCAAACTGTCTCTCTGACATATCAAAATGGATGAAATCCCACCATCTCCAACTCAACCTCTCTAAAACTGAACTACTTGTCATCCCAGCAAAACCATCCATACAGCACAATATCTCAATCCAAAAGGACTTCCTATCTCTGGCTCCTTCAAAGGCAGTTCGAAATCTGGGTGTTGTGATTGATGAACACCTGGCCTTTAAAGATCATGTTGCCTCTGTTGCTTGTTCATGCCGCTTTGCGCTGTATAACATACGAAAGATCAGACCATACCTAACACAACATGCCACCCAGCTCCTGGTGAAATCTACTGTCATCTCCCGCCTCCACTACTGCAATGCTCTTCTAACTGGTCTTCCAGGCTGTACTGTGAGACCTCTTCAAATGGTCCAGAACGCAGCAGTGCGTCTGGTCTTCAATCAGCCAAAAAGAGCACACATCACCCCTCTGTTCATTGAGCTCCACTGGCTACCGCTAACAACACGCATCAAATTCAAATAGCTAACACTAGCATACAAAGTCCGAGATGGTACGGCTCCCATCTACCTGAATCCTCTTGCAAAGGCTTACGTCTCGGCCCGGCCGCTCCGGTCATCACAGGATGGTCGGCTAGCAGTGCCTACACCACGCTCAGGACAATCCAGACTCTTCTCATGCATCGTTCCACAAATGTGGAATGACCTTCCTAACACTACCAGAACAGCGGCTTCCTTTTCAATTTTCAAGAAACTCCTGAAGACCCTGCTCTTCAGAGAGCATCTTCTAAACTAGCACCCTCCCTGCATCCGTCCCCCCTCTCTACTGTCCACTCCTTGTTCCCTCCTCTCCATGACTGATGTCACGTTGTTGTTGTTATTGTTGTTGTTATTATTGTTGTTGTTAGCCTCAAGGGCAACATGCCGATTATCACTTGTAAGTCGCTTTGGACAAAAGCGTCTGCTAAACACATAAACATAAACATAAGTTTAAAGACACATTCTGACACGCTCTTATTTTAAAACGCCAGCAAAAGTTATTTTAGATTTTGTATGAAAAGATGTATTGGACTACAAATGTTCGTCTCCTTCCATCCATCTACTTTCAGCCGCTTATCCAGAGTCAGGTCGCGAGGGCAGCAGCCTGAGCTGAGAGGCCCAGACTTCCCTCTCCCCAGCCACTTGGACCTAAGGCATTTCCTGGCCAGCAGAGAGTCATAGTCCCTCCACCGTGTCCTGGGTCTACCTTTAGGTCTTCTCCCAGTCGGACGTGCCCAGAAAACCTCACCAGGGAGGCGTCCAGGAGGCATCCTGACCAGATGCCCGAGCCACCTCAACTGGCACCTCTCGATGTGGAGGAGCAGCAGGTCTACTCCGAGCCCCTCCCGATTGACCGAGCTTCTCACCCTATCTCTAAGGGAGAGCCCAGACACCCTGCTGAGAAAACTCATGTCGGCCGCTTGTATCCGCGATCTCGTTCTTTGGGTCACTACCCAAAGCTCATGACCATAGGTGAGGGTAGGAACGTAGATTGACCAGTAACTCAAGAGCTTCGCCTTCTGACTCAGCTCTCTCTTCACCACGACAGACCGGTACAACGCCTGCATCACTGCAGATGCAGCATCAATCCGCCTATCGATCTCACGCTCCATCTTTCTCTCACTCGTGAACAAGACCTTGAGATACTTGAACTCCTCCACTTGGGGCAGGACCCCATCCCTGACCCGGAGAAGGCATTCTACCCTTTTCCGATTCAACACCATGGTTGGGTGAATTCCCACGCACCGTTCAGGACCCGGAGAAGAAGATTAGATTACCGTATTTTCCAGAATATAAATCGCACTGGACTATAAGTCGCATTTTGGGGGGGAAATGTATTATTTTTCTTACAAAATCTGAGACCAAGCATTTCACATTGCAAGACAAGTACCGGTAACTATAACAGAATAAACAACCAGGACGCAGCAGCGCACCACGGTCTCCAGCAGAAGATGGCAGTGTTTCAAACCCTCCCAGCGGGCGGGAAAAGCTCATTCCTGGGCTGGAGCCGGCCCGCAGCACCCCGCCACAGGCTGCAGCAGGTGATGGCGGTGTTTGAAACCTTTCCAGCGGGACAGGGGAGCTCATTCCTGGGTCGGAGCCGCCCAGCCAGCAGCAGCTCGCCACAGGCTGCAGCAGGTGATGGCGAGAGAGAGGAGCTGAAACCTGAACCGGAGCCAGCCCGCAGCAGTGGGCCATGGTCTCCAGCAGGTGATGGCGGGGCAGAGGAGCTTATTCCTGGTCTGGAGCCGGTCTGCAGCAGCGCAATATACATAATTTGGTTGCTCCAGAGTATAAGTCGCAGGACCAGCCAGACTGTGAAAAAAAGTGCCACTTACAGTCTGGAAAACACAGTAGTTTAGTGAGCTTCACACCCTTCTTCCAGGATGTCAGAAAGAGCACTGTACGTGGATAAAGCCACCTTAAGTCTGGTTGTGAGGTAAGTAGCAGCTATGCTAGGGGAGGAGAGATTCTGCTGTGATGTCATTTTTGACACATCTGACTTTGTAGTCTTTTTATTTACAATTTTATACAAGCTGGTAAATCTGAAAGTACGTGACGGGCGTGGTCAAAACATACATAATTACTTTTCATTTGAACCCTAACCCTAACCCTAACCCTAACCCTACAACATGATTCAGTAGCTTTTATTGCCCTGTTCAGGGACCCATGAGCTGACCGGAAGGGGAGGAGCCTTGTGCTCTCTATTGGTGGCTCTGGGAGTGGAGGCCACAGGGGTGTTGGCCCCTACTGAAATCTGATTGGCCTCCTGAAGTGCCACTGTCCTGCCACTCAGCTGCCCTTTGTGTTACGATCAGATCGTAGCTGGGTGCAAAGTCCAAACTCTAGTAGTTCCAATGAGCCAAACAGGAAATTCCTTCGTGTAAAAGTGTTGGACTAATTATTGGACCTCTATAAATGTTGTGGTCCCTTGATGGCCCCGACTGCGAAGAATCCTAGCCCCTCCACTTTCAGTGTTTAAAATATCAATCCTGAACAACTTAAAAGCAACAACTGCTGATTAAGAGGTTATAAAGTAGGCTGGGGACATTCAGACGTCTGTCTACGTTCTCCCTGTACTGCAATCTTGGATAAGAACATACTTTTATAACCTCAGTAGTCTTCAAGTGTGACGTGTGCAAATAACACAGAAAGGAGGGAAACCAGTGCAGAACTCGTACTGACAAATGTTACACACCTTGCATCAGTATCAGTGATGTCATACCTCGACCAACATCATTTTAAGATGATGCTCTAAAAGGCAACCAGAAGGATGGAAGAACTACAGAAATGAATAAGAACTAGAATGGATGTTACAAGGCCAAAATTACAACACTTCCCTTCACACTGCTGATTTTATTGTGATTTCCTTTGAAATCTGATTTTATCTTTAGAGCACCTTGGCTGGTGGAGAAAAGGTGTTTTTAAATGAACTTAATTGAATTGGATGCCTTTTTATTAGATTTTTTTCCATGATTTTATTCATATTTATATTCTTCATTGCTGTGCCAAGATTGATGTGCTGCATCTCTCTCACGGGAAGGTAAATGATCAGAAACATTCACTGGGTTTTGGAAACAAGGACCAAAGTTTTATTTTACACAACACAAAGCAAACCAAAGCACCCACAGGAAGGATGTAGGGTCTTTCATGCAGGTAGGCGTTAAAAGTCTCATTGAGGTTTCTTAGGTACCTTCTGTTTATCTGGTTTTGGTGTTCCTTTCTTTGTCTTCTCAGTGGTGCGGGATTTAGGCAGAGAAGCCAAACTGTTTTTCACCAAATCAATAACTTCTGAGTTTCCAAATGCTATCGCCTTTTGCAAGCAGTTTTCTCCTGGAGGGGAAACAAAGAGTCACATTAACTACAAAACAACAAAGCTATAAAAGTTCATCACTTTCTCACACCTTTTATCATCTTCTGCGAATGCACTGATGTTTTGTTTAACTTTTAGAGCCAACCCCAACATGAAAATAGTCTCCTACACCTACCTCCTGCAGTAGCTTCTGATAGAAAACAGACGGTGAAACTCCAGGATTAGAAAATCCTGACAGATCTACGTCACAGTCTCTTAACAATCATGGACTCAACCATTTGACTCACGAAGGGGAAGGCTGTTGTCGGTTTAGTGGCCAGGAAACTCCAGAGAACGTCTCAGCTAGTAGAAGCTAACCATTAGCATTAGCAACTCCACCACACAGCAGAAGTCCTCAAGGTTTGTGTCATTTGTGGAGATAAAACATCAACGTTGCAGAGCAAACAGAGTCAGCGGTAGAGTCGTATTGCTGTTGGCCAATCAGAGGAGCGATGTCCACATATCAGGAAGTAAGACTCCAAATCCCATTGTCTGAAGCTACGTTCTCCTCCAACTGACCTCTCTGTGCTTTGTTCCCCAGAGAACGACTCACAATGATCCTACAAGAGATCACTACAGATGTATTTAAATATGAGTGAAGTTAACCTTTAAAATTATGTTTTCAGTTTTACTTGATTTATGGAGACCATCAGAAACGCCCGGTTCAAAGGTCAAGCCAATCAGAGGAGAGATGTCCAAATATCAGGAAACAAGACTCCAAATCCTGGCTTCTGAAGCTACTTTCTCCTCCAGCTGGCTTCTGCATCCTCACAGGTGAACGACTTACCAGGCATTCATTCCTACTAGAGACCACTGCAGATGTATTTAAATATGAGTGAAACTGACCTTGAAGCCTGTTCCACATCCTAAACTAAACAGATTTCATTTAGCTTAAGCCAGGGGTGCCCAATCCAGGGGCCTCATTTATCAAACGTACTTGCACACAGATCGGTGTGTATTTCGTGTGTAGGAACAATTCTACACATTTTGTGGTATTTGTCAATTTTTACTTGTGCGTAGAAACTTTCCTAAATTTAAGAACATCTCCCACCGTGCGTAGGAACAGCATCTAGTGTCAGAACGGGGAAGCGCATTGCCGAAGGTCTCAGTCTTCCGCGTGTCCCTTATCGACTAATTTTATTATCCAGTATGTAATTTTGTCTGTGGAAAAACAGATTTTTCGCATAATTGGTGCTAAAACCAGATCATGGCTGATCTGTTTTTGGAGGATTTAACAGAACGTGCTCTCTGGAGGGAACGCATTCTCCGTGAGCGCTCGGATCTCAAAGGAAATTCTTCTGCTAGGCTGTGATTTGGGACCCTTTGTGGTGCGACAGACAAACCTCACGAATCTGATCCCAGTTCATATTTTATTTTACAACTATGAGAACCCTGCAGAACCTCTTCGATCATACACGCCGCGTTGCCAAGGTAACCAGACTGAATGACAGCTCAGAGGCATTTCCAAATAAAACTAACTGCAAACAGAACGACTCCTTAAATATAAATCAAAACCCGTTACTCTACGATCGATCCGTGTTTTATTTATTTCTGACAGGAACCTCTCCTCTGTCCTGACTGTAACTTGCAGACCTGCCAACCTTGTCAACATGTTTTGAGTTCCACTTGTGCGGCGTTTTCCTGCAGACTTTTGCAACTCCACAGCTTTTCACGCTGTAATCTCCCCATTCACTGGATGGAAAATCTCACACACACACACACACACACACACACACACACACACACACACACACACACACACACACACACACACACACACACACACACGTGCACACACACACGCACGCACACCAGGGGCGGTTCTAGACCAAATTTTCCAGGGGGGCCACAGTGGGGCCAGTATTTTTTCATGGGGGCGCAAGAAAAAAAATCATAATTAAAGACAATGAACAAGTAAACTATTACAGTGAATGTAGTAATGGTTTAATTGTGAAAGTAAAACTGGTATGTTTTTATGGTAATCAGATAACAATTCTGAATGCTTCACCGCAACATGAGACTTGAGTAAAAAAATAATTCTAGTTGATTATTATAGTTTGTGACTTTATTTGAAGATTATATGAACTGTACATATGAAAAATAAACATTCAAACAAATAAAATATCTGCACAATACAATTTGCTTTTTGTAGTCAACACACACACACACACACACACACACACACACACACACACACACACACACACACACACACACACACACACACGTAAGCATAATCACTTCACCAATTGTTTTGATAAACTCACAATTTTCTTTAACCTTTTTACTGTGTTCCTTGTCGAGTATATTAGCCAATGTTGTATTAGCTTTCACAGCCCTCTGGTAGTCCCTCCACACTATCATTGAATCCTTATGCCTTTAAGACTTTGCATGTACTGAAAACCCCCCTCCTCTCTCAGTTGCTTTTTTCCAGTTCCTAAATCCACACGGTGAGTCAAACACACTTCCTGCGCTACTTGGTGGGCTAAAATGTCTGCATGCATGACAATAAGTAGAGTCCATAGTAACAGAATATTCAACCCAAGGATTACTTTCATACCAGCTTGGCTGAAAGCTGCGTCTTCTGTCTCCTATTAATGTCCCTGGAAATGTCCTCAAACGAGGCTGAGTAGGTGGGTCATCCTTGCACTTGCTGATATCTGAAAAAAATAAATGTTAGCATGAGGATAAAAGTCATAATTAGTTAATTCAGAGTCTTATTTTATCTATTTATTAAATATAAACAACAGAAATGTTGGTCCAGAGTCAGCATGCCTCAAATGCATTTTACACACAATATGAGCTGCAATCACAGAGGGGTTGTTCACCACAAACCTGACGGTAGTGTACACGGTGCACATGACAGAAGATGTCCCTCTTTCTGCTCCTCACTCTCTCCCTCACAGCCTACATCTTCCTCCTCACTCTCAGGGTGGACAGCCTCTGACCTCTCTGGTTCCTCTCCAACCAACTCCTCCTTCTCTCTTTCATCCTGCTTCTCAGCTCCCTCGTGACTTTCATCCTCTCTCTGTCTACGCTGTTCTTTACTAACAGCGGTAAAAAAGGACAAAACGTCCCGCTGATGCTTCCAGTCAGTGCAGCGAGAGAGTCATAGATAAATGAATACTGTGATCTAATCTCAACGTGTCTAAGGCTTGAAATGCAGCAACTTCATGTTTATTTTACAGTTAATGTTACAAAGGAAAAACAAATCAGTGTTAACTGTGGATAGACTCAGTTAGGAACTTAAAAGTAAACGACCGAAACGCGCGACTACGATCAAAACACTGATGTCAGGAAAATAAACTGTATTGCTTACCTTCGTCTCTTAGCGTCTTTTCCGTTTGGCGTCCTCAAGAACTTCTTCGGGTCCCATTTAAACTATTTTTAATCTTTTATTCAAAAATCCACCGGGTAAACAGTTCTGTCCACAGAGTGTGCTGCGCTCTAAAGGCTCCGTGTGAAACGCTGCAGCGCATTAGTTCCCGTCTCCGAGGCAGCGCGCGAAAAAAAAAAAAAATCCGATCTCTTCAGCACAGGGGCCATAACAGGGGCCAGGGCCGGTTCTACAGGGGCCCAGGCCCCTGTGGGCCCCCGTTTAAAACCGCCATTGACGCACACACACACACACACACACACACACACACACGCACACACACACACAGCTTACCTTACCAGAACAGCAGCGAGTGGCGAACTGGAGGGAGAGAGGAGCAGCGGGCAGGACGAAGTAGGGAGGAGGGGGCGAGGGTGTTGCGCTATAGGCAGGATAGCTCTGGTTTTTCTCTGCTTTTCTACAATGATTGGCTTCTTCACCACGCTGTTGAGTTGTGTTGTGGGACAAGAGTACCAGACATATTTGCCAGAGAACTCAACTCACGTATCCGCAGCTTTTGCGTAGTTTGGAGGGGTGAGTCGTACCAGTGTAAATAGTGTAAATAGTGTAAATAGTGTAAATAGATGCCAAATTGCGTACTGGCTACGCAAAATGCATACAGGTATGCAGGTCTGAAGTTGTTTGGGTAATTTAGCGCTTCGGCTGCCAGTGTTTTGATCTCGTTGTCAATAAAGTTGTTCTTATTTGGGAATCCCCTCCAGTGCTGAGGACGTAGCGTGACCAAATATGGTTAATTGAGGGTGTTTCTCTATGCAAATGGCTGTCAACAAGCACGAGCACCTGAGCATGCACAAGTGGGGTTGATCAACAGCTGATTGCGGCGGAACATGCGTACGAGAGAACACCGCATGTTTAATGACTCAAACTTTGAAGGATGGAATATAGGAACGTTTCTACAGATGTTTGACAACTGAGGCCCCTTGTCCTGGAAGACCGCTTATCCAGCAGGTTTAGTGGTTCCTCTGCTCCAAAACACTTGAATTAGGTTGACTTACCTGTGCAGCAGCTCATCAAGCTCTTCAGAAGCCTGTTAATCACCTGCTGATTGAAATCAGGTGTGTTGAAGCAGGGTTCAAACTTAAACCTGCTCGATACGGGGCTCTCCTGTATCAGGATTGACACCCCTGGCCTAAGCTTTAGGGGCTTTAAGGGTCCAACCTGACTTGCTCGCTGCAGTCACACTGGCGCCCTCCTTGATGAGGAAGTCCACACATGAGGGATGACCTCTCTGGATGGCATACATGAGAGGTGTGCTTCTGCTGAGATCCCGAACATCTACAGAGGCGCCGTACTCTAGAACTAGAAGTTCAACGATGTCCCGGTGTCCTTCAAATGCTGCGTGGTGAAGGGGTGTCCAGAGGAACTCGTCATGGCTGTTAACATGAGCCCTGTCAGAGAGAGTTTGGATGCTTTGGTGATGTTTCTAAAGTGGAAACCTGGAAGGACGGTCCATTGGCTTTCATTACAAATGTTACTGTCTGCATTGACTCCCTAAGTATTTCGTCTGAGTAATAGCGAACATGTGCACAACGCTGGAAGGCTAAAAGCCCCTCTGATGCCATTATCCAGACCTGTATCTCCATGATTTAGGCTACCCAAACTAAGACGTAGGGATGTAGATATTGCTACTTTAGATCATCTAACCCATGATCAAAAAGTTACATCTCAAAGCTAACAGTGTTTAGCACAAAGCTTCCCGATCCCTTTGAAATAGCTAATGAGCTGTGTGATGACAGCATGCTAGTACGATGATATCTATAATTATTTCATTAACACGTCTGGACTTCGCACAGGTTGAAGCAACAAAGGTGTAACCGGACTTCGACTGATATTAGTGGGTTAATGCTGAAGGATCGTCGTGACACAGCTCGTCTTTAGAGACGAACAGGTGGGACGTCACGCATCAAGGGGTCTATATTCTATTACAAAGCTCTACTCTATCAGCCTGACAGGACATCGTGTACAGGTCCTTCTCAAACAATGAGCATATTGTGATAACGTTCATTATTGTCTGTAATGTACTGATAAACATCAGACTTTCATATATATTAGATTCATTACACACAACTGAAGTAGTTCAAGCCTTTTATTGTTTCTAATACTGATGATTGTGGCGTACAGCTCATGAAAACCCAAAACTCCTATCTCAAAACATTAGCATATTTCATCCGACCAACAAAAGAAAAGTGTTTTTAATACAAAAAAAGTCAACCTTCTAATAATTATGTTCAGTTATGCACTCAGTACTTGGTCGGGGATCCTTTAGCAGAAATGACTGCTTCAATGCGGCGTGGCATGGAGGCGATCAGCCTGTGGCACTGCTGAGGTGTTCTGGAGGCCCAGGATGCTTCGATAGCGGCCTTAAGCTCATCCAGAGTGTTGGGTCTGGCGTCTCTCAACTTTCTCTTCACAACATCCCACAGGTTCTCTACGGGGTTCAGGTCAGGAGAGTTGGCAGGCCAAGTGAGTACAGTAGTACCATGGTCAGTAAACCATTTACCAGTGGTGTTGGCACTGAGAGCAGGTGCCAGGTCGTGCTGAAAAATGAAATCTTCATCTCCATAAAGCTTTTCAGCAGATGGAAGCATGAAGTGCTCCAACATCTCCTGATAGCTAGCTGCATGGACCCTGCCCTTGATAAAACACAGTGGACCAACACCAGCAGCTGGCCTGGCGCCCCAGACCATCACTGACTGTGGGTACTTGACACTGGACTTCAGGCATGTTGGCATTTCCCTCTGCCCAGTCTTCCTCCAGACTCTGGCACCTTGATTTCTGAATGATGTGCAAAATTTGCTTTCATCTGAAAAAAGTACTTTGGACCACTGAGCACCAGTCCAGTGCTGCTTCTCTGTAGCCCAGGTCAGGCGCTTCTGCCGCTGTTTCTGGTTCAGAAGTGGCTTGACCTGGGGAATGCGGCACCTGTAGCCCATTTCCTGCACACGCCTGTACACGGTGGCTCTGGATGTTTCT
>NC_091742.1:30192108-30249002 GCF_043380555.1 Nothobranchius furzeri
TAGAGTTTTGTGTGTAGGGATGGGCGGGGCGCTCTATGTGGCTGGCCAATCACTGCACTGGTTACCCCTACCCCTACCCCACCATCATACAGCTGTAGTTTATCATGATTACTAACTGGACGTTTAGGACAAGGTCAGGAAGGCTTGGCTTGACAACAAATTCAAACGTATGCACCGGTGTTTGTGTGTGTGTGCGTGTGTGTGTGTGTGTGTGTGTGTTTGTGTGTGTGTGTGTTACATAATCATACAAATAACAGTTCAATTCAGTTATTATTATGAAACTCATGATGGGTGAAAACTTCTGAACACCTCTGGTAATCCATGCCTTTGGATCCAGCAGAGGTCATGGTGATGTGTGAGCCTGGGTAGCTACTTCACCTGAAGGAAGCCTCCCATAGCAGCATAGTGTGCTGCGGTGAGGTGCTTCTTATCCACAGCGCTGGGGTCTCCCCCTTTCCTGAGAATGGCTCGAACAAGCTGCAGCGATCCCACCTGGGCTGCCTCCATTAACGCTGTCCTTCTTGTTTTCTTTGAAGAACAGAAGAGGTACAGCACGCTTTGTGTCAGTAAACCCTTTTTCCCAGTGTCTAACTGAAACTGTTGTTGTTATACCTGGTTTACGGTGTTTGGGTCAACGCCTGCGTCTAGCATCATAAGACACTGTGGTGTGACCTCATGAGCTTTCTTACACATCACCAGGAAGACGTGATCGCCGTTTCTTGACACATTGTTGATGTCTGCCTGGTTTTGAAGAGCCAGCTGCAGGCAGCGGATGTGGTACTTGGTGGGGTAGTTGCAGTAGAACAGCACACCTGGGCCACAAGCAACACAGCCACTGGTGCAAATCCTCACCAGAATCAACAGAGGCCTAAGTTCTGACCGGTATCTAGGTACTGACTTGTGCTTCAAGTGAAAGACATGATGTCAGAATAATCGACACTGGCAATAGAAACAGAAACACTCCTGATGCCAGTGAACAAGATTCTCAGCTTGGATTTCTAATTCCATGATTAACGTTCAAACTAGAAGAAAAACAGCCACAAACATCAGCTCAAAATATTTTGGCTGACGTGTTGAACGAAAAAATAAATAAAAATGAAACACACACACACACATTTATATATGTGTGTGTGTGTAAACATATATATATATACATATATATATATATGTTTACACACACACACATATATATATATATGTGTGTGTGTAAACATATATATATATATACATATGTATATATATATATATGTTTACACACACACACATTTATATATGTGTGTGTGTGTAAACATATATATATATATGTATATATATATATGTTTACACACACACACACATTTATATATATGTGTGTGTGTGTGTGTGTGTGTAAACATATATATATATATACATATATATATATATGTTTACACACACACACATTTATATATGTGTGTGTGTGTGTGTGTGTAAAGATATATATACATATATATATGTTTACACACACACACATTTATATGTGTGTGTGTGTGTGTGTGTGTGTGTAAACATATATATACATATATATATGTTTACACACACACACATATATATATGTGTGTGTGTGTAAACATATATATATATATATGTATATATATATATATGTTTACACACACACACATTTATATATGTGTGTGTGTGTGTGTGTAAAGATATATATACATATATATATGTTTACACACACACACATATATATATGTGTGTGTGTGTGTGTAAACATATATATATATGTATATATATATATGTTTACACACACACACACACACACACACACACACACACACACACACACACACACACACACACACACATCAGATATTCAGATATTTATTTTAAAATGAAGAGAAAAGGTCTAACAATGAGGCATTTTTACTTTCTTAGAAATCGGTGTTTGCAGTCATGAGATGTAAACAAAGAAACACCCACATAAACAAAAACAATAACCTGATGGTGATTTTTTTAAAACGGCCTTGAATCATTAGCAGTCGTGACTAACGGGACTCAGCTGGACTCGGTTGTGCTCAGTGAGATCCACCACAGCAGACTGGACCTATCAGGTAGCTGAGCAGGCTTCTCCAGAGAGGATCACTGTCCAGGCCTGAGCTGTAATTAGATGTGTGTGTGAGACCTGACACCTACACCCTGCCAGACACAAGCCTTCTGTAGGACACTGAACAAAACGAGATCTTTATCTCTAGAGGCTCTTTCATCAGGCTGCCTGGGATATCACCTTCTCTTCAGTATTCAGAGAGAAGCAGCACGGCCTTTCTTGAGCCGAGGTGAAGGAAAGCATTCCACTAACCTAACCACATCTTCCTAAACCAAAGCTGTTTATTCAGTATTATCCTCACAAATAAAAACATTGTTCAGCCTTGCAGGCTTTGGTTTTAGCGTTCTGGGGCGACAGAGGCAGAGGACTTAAGAGTCCGCCCTGTAATCTGAAGGTTGCAGGTTGAATGTCCGCTCAGTCTGACACAGTCGTGTCTTTGGTCACTTAACCCACCTTGCTGCTGGTGGTCAGAGGGACCGGGGGTACCTGTGCTCTGCAGCCTCGCCTCTGTGTGCCCCAGGGCAGCTGTGGCTACAGCATAGCTCATCCTCACCAGGGTGAGAATGACTGGTTGTGTTGTAAAGTGCCTTGGGGGGTTCTAGGACTATAGAAGGCTATTTATCAAATACAGGCCATTAACCATTTTACCATTCTCAAATGTTTATAAATGATAAATGACTCAGTCCGCCGGTGTCCCACCTCTGCCCTCAGCATCCAGGAGCCTCATGTCAGCTTGTTTCTGGATCAGCTTGGTCATCATTATGTGGTTCCCCCTCTCAGCTGCTAACATGACTGGTGTTTGGCCCTGTGTGTTTTGAACGTTAGGCGTTGCTCCCTTAGACAGGAGGAGGTCAATGAGCTCTGTGAAGAGACAGAATAATGTGTTTAACTTGTGACCAGACGAGAGTTGTGTCCGACTGGAGGCAGAGAGGAGAGCTGCCTCCGTTCTCACGGAACAGCGCCGCACCCTGTGACTGAAACAAGAAGCTGTCGCATGCCCGCGGCGGTCTTGATGTCCATGACTACCCTGTTTTATTCCATGTGCTGCACATGCTGGTGTTCCACAGTCTATCTAATAAGTATAACGACTGTGTGAGACAGTTTTAGTCTTCTGAGTGGCGTAAATACAGAGAAAAGCACGGGGGAGGAAGGCCTCACTGACAGCGGCAGTGCTCAGCCCCATAAACAGCGGTGCAACCCCGCACAGGGGGAAGTTACGGCCTTGACACGCTGTCAAGGTCAACTCATTTGCTTTGACAAAACTCTACACTGAAGGACTTGCTGTATATAAGGTGGATTTTCAGTCAGAACAGGAGATAGAGGATGATTTCTACAACAGAGTGATGAAGATGTCAGGTTCAACTCTGCCCAGATTAAACACTAACATTTTAATCAGGTTTGCCTGATTAAAGGAGCCAGTTGAGGTGGCTCGAGCATCTGGTTAGGATGCCTCCTGGACGCCTTCCTGGTGAGGTTTTCTGGGCACGTCCAACCGGGAGGAGACCTAAAGGTAGACCCAGGACACGGTGAAGGGACTATGTCTCTCACCTGGCCAGGGAACACCTTGGGATTCCCCGGAAGAGCTGGCTAAAGTGGCTGGGGAGAGGGAAGTCTGGGCCTCTCCACTTAGGCTAGTGCCCCTGCGACTCGACTCCAGATAAGTGGATGAAAATGGATGCATGGTTGATGGTTTGTCCCAATATTAAATATTATTTTGCTTTTCTTCCTAATTTATTGTTGAATACAATGAAATTGATTACAGCATAATTAAGACATTTTAAAACAACAAAATATTTAATTCAAGGTCAAAATAAAATATCTGCTTCATTTTGGGATCATATGTTTTTAAGTACAACTCCAGGGCGGCCATTACCTTCCCAGTCATGACCTTACTGGCTTCTGCTAGCCGAGACGTTCTCTGCTGTTTCCTGGACGCTAAACCAACAACAGCCTTCCCCGTCGTGAGTCCAGATGGAAGGGTTAATGAATGTTACGTAACAGTGTGACGTAGATCCGTCAGAATTTTAACCCTTCAGTTTCACCGTCTATTTTCTATCAGAAGCTACTGTAGGAGACTATTTTCATGTTCAGCTTGCGTGAAAAACTCAGAGTGACTCATTATAATCAGAAATAATCATCAAAAATGTTTTCTCTGAGCCCTCCTCCACGCAGATCTAAACATAAACACACATCATAGCAAAGAGTGTGTTAGTAACGGATTCAGGGTTTCTATCACACAGCTACTCATAACGAAGGTTTCACTGGCTGAGCGTTCATGTTGGAGCAGAGGAAGGAAAACCTTTCACCTTCTTTCCCGGTGGAAACTGCCTGATGAAGCACCCCTCTGTTCTCCTTTGGCTCAGTCAGATTTATGAGATTTTCCACCCCGAGGTTCAACATCTTCTCTATCCACACGCTGTTGCCTTCACACACAAACTGGAGAAGGCGGCAGATCTGCTGGACCTCCAGCGGGTCCTTTGCCACACTGCTGGTCATTCTGGAGTCCCTGAGAGCCTGATGAGAAATCATATGACACATCCTGATGGTCTAGAAGGAACTCTGGCATCTGTGTAGCACACAACGTTCAAAGAGTTTCTGATTCATTCATCTGTAGTTTGAAGGAAGAGAAGTTGTGTTTGTTTCCAAACCAGAACACCTGAAACAAACCGTAGATGGAGCCAGGAACTCTAACCTGGTCTTAATGAACGTTGTAAACGATTCACAAGAGAGTTTTGGAAAAAGTGGAGTCAAGGCTCTTCACCGCTTGGACAGGCTAGAAAAAACACGGGCCATTTCCGGCGTACCGTCTAGTATTCAACCTGCGATGCGGAGGTGAGAACATCACACTCAAGAGGATGAACATCAAGAACCCGATCCCAGGAAACAACGCCAAAAAAATCATGGAAAGAACAAAGAAAGCATTAATGACAGAAAGGATACGATGCACGGTCAACAAGCTGGACAAAGTCAACATGCAAATCCAGGAGCGGAAAAAATACTTCACGCAACAATTTCCAAGCCCAGACGAAACACACCACACGCCATCAACACACACCTGAAAAACACACACCAAGAGGAATAAATAAAAACAAAAACCCGACAAATAATGAAACTGGAAAACCTCAAAAACATGACACGCAGTCTTTTACAGGCAGTAAAAAAGGAAGGAAAAAAGACGAGACAACAAACAACAAATGGGTACATAACCTGTCGGCACACACCCTATCAGAAACCGAACAGGAAGTCTAAAATCAAGGATTAAACTATGCAGTCACACCCAAACAAATACCAAAAGAAGAGTTCATTTTAGCTACAGAAATAGCATGTAAATAAATAAAATAAGAGGGGAAAAAGCAGAGCTAAGAAATGAGGTTGCAGGCATTTTGAAGGCACAGAATTACATCAAAATAAAATCACAAGAGAAGAACAAAAAGCTATAAATGCTCTAAACACACATCAGTAACGATCCTACCAGCGGACAAAGGCAGAACCACAGAAATGGACACGGAAACATGTGAACAGAAGATGGAAACAATGTGAAAGCAACACATACGCAATCATGAAAAAGACCCGACAGAAGAAAAGAAAAGAACACTAAAAACCTATTAAAACCACTAGTGGAATGCAATAAAATAAGCCAGGACGCAAATGAGGAGCAGGAGGTTTGGACCCAAGATGCAGAATTCCCAGAACGACTCAAGGCAGGAGTGGTTAAAGAAAACAATTCCTTTATTTTAAGGAGGATGCACCAAAAGTCCAAAGCACAAAGAATATCGCGTCAGACCCGTGCCACAACCCGTGCACGCGCATTGGGTCCACAGCGCGCGTGTGAACGGGACTCGCGAGCGGAAATATACATGGCGAGAGGTCATTTGTGCACTGAGAGGGAGCAAACTGTGTCTGTGAGCGCACAAGGATGTGCACAAGTGACAAACCTGCGTGCGCGCGTTGTCAACGAGCACACGGCAGAGGAAAACGTGCGCGCGCGGCAGCCTCTCTGCGCGCTCGGTTTCTGACTCCTGCTCGCTCGGCTGTAAGGGCTTTTGGCACTCTGGAGGCGTGGCCTGTGGCAGATCTTCTCTGTGCTCTGATTGGTTAGTGTACCCGCACTTTACCCTCTACCTATCTATATTAAAAAGTCTGCTATTCAAGAAGTTGCTGGCATAGCTCAGCTGGAAGAGCGGGATCCAGGTTCGAGTCCAGGCAAGGAAAATGCAGTAGATGTCATGTTAACTTTTATTAATTCCAGGTATTTTACAGTTGTGACCGTTCAACTGTCGTTAAACGTCCGAATGTTTGCTGGGCAGTGTTTTAAAAAGTGCACATAAGCTAGATGGTTTTAACCATATAAAATTACATTTTTTGTGATACTGGAAAAATACATACTGAAATAAAACTACTGATTGAAAACTTTATGACTGTGATTGTACAATATATGACTCACTAATACACTGCAAACTCCCTTAGAGTGGGGCTGAGAGAGAGAGAGAGAGAGAGAGAGAGAGAGAGAGAGAGAGAGAGAGAGAGAGAGAGAGAGAGAGAGAGAGAGAGATTGAAACAGCCCACAGCCTCCACCGCTCGGCAGAGACCAATATATATAAATATATATAAAACAAATATAAATCATATATATGATTTATTTTTGTTACAAAACACACAATTAACTTAGAATATGTGATTATTGTTAATTTTATTTATTTATTTTAAATAAAAATTAAAAACACAGGGGAAAACTGGGAGGGCGGCGCCCTATCGCCCTCTACTGGCCAGCCGCCACTGACACCCACACTCTTCAGACCTGTTCTAGTGTGTGTGTGGGGTTGCAACGGTTCTAGATTATTCTACAATAATAGCAGATTGCATACAACTTTTTTTGGGATTTGTGAAACCTTTCCCTGATTTGTGACACTTCAACAAAAGTGGTTGCAACAAACAGACACCATTGAAAATAAGCAGAAGTGAGGAACAGAAAATGAAATTATTCTTTCAATGTTTAGATCAGCAGGAACTCTGAGAGGCTGCAGGAGCACCAGCAGTTTGCAGCCGTTGCAGGGGGGGGGGGGGGGGGTGTCGAAGCAGGGGAACAGTAAAAAACACCGTTGTTAAAAGAAATGTGTGTTAACTTTGAAAATGTGGGCGTAATTTTAACCCTATCAGGCTCAAATAGGTTTTGATAAAAGGACGAACAATTAAGTCTTTCAGGGGAACTTCTGAGTTAAAAATGCTCATGAAACACGTGTGTGGGGTTACCAGGTAGGTAGGGTTAACGTTGCAAATTTGCAACGCCTGCCTCCAGAAGGTTAATTACTTGTCAACATAATTACTTCACAACATAGCTGCTGATATAAGTCACTTGTAACTTTGACTCGAAAGAAAACAGTATTAGGATATAATATATTGTTGCTATATAAGTCACAGAGTGGTTTGGTTGCTGATTAAATGTTAAAATGGCTTACCGGTTGCCGCAGCTAGCCCGTTAGCTCGTCTTTAGCTAGCTTTGTCCGCGATAACGAACGTTTTCTTACTTCTTGATCGCAGCCTACTCTGCTCAGCAAGCAGAAAACAGACCTTCGCTCCACGGATGATCCCAACTGGAAAGCACAGCCGCTCACTCTGGGCGAGCCAGCGAAGGAAAACAACGTCGTCTCCATGGCAACAGAGGCCGCGCCGCTCGTGCCTGAAGTGATTTCATATTTATTCGTTGCTTACCACATGGTTTTAGATCATGTCACGATTATCATGACTGTTTTTATCCATAAAACAAATGATATGACCGTGTCTCATAACTTTACCTAAAATACTTAATAAGAGCTTCAAAAGTCATCATTTAAACTACATGTAAGTTAACACCAGCAATACTACAGTTAACACATTTAAATGAATGAATATGATTCATGAAGATTAGACAAGAACAACAACTTAACTTCACAAACTACCGTGACCTTAAGTATGACATTGTTGTGGTATTCTACTGCTGCTGTTGAACTAAATAAAATAAAATATTTGTGATTTATTATGATTATTTTGTATCCTTTAATAATTGAATCATCTTTGTGTGGAACTAACTACCAGCCTAATTAAATAACTATGACATTTATGAGCTCATAGATAACATCAGAAACTGCCTTTTGCCTGTTTTATTTTTGTGCTTCCTCCTAAAATGATCACCACCTGAAACAACAACTGTGTTTATTCAGTTCCTCTTGACAGCATGTGAAGTCCCAGTGCCACATTTGATCTAATCTGCTTATTAAAATATTTAAAATGTTATTTTTGCATTTCAGGGCTACATGATGGAGTAGATCCAGACTCTTCTCATGCATCGTTCCACAAATGTGGAATGACCTACCAAGCACTACCAGAACAGGGGCTTCCTTTTCCATTTTCAAGAAACTCCTGAAGACCCTGCTCTTCAGAGAGCATCTTCTAAACTAGCACCCTCCCTGCCCCCCCCCCCCCCCCTCTACTGTCCACTCCTTGTTCCCTCCTCTCCATGACTGATGTCAAGTTGTTGTTGTTGTTAGCCTCAAGGGCAACATGCCGATTATCACTTGTAAGTCACTTTGGACAAAAGCGTCTGCTAAATACATAAACATAAACATAAATACATAAACATAAACATAAATGAGACCACCAGGAGGAAGGTTGTTGGTTCAACCCCAGCTGCAGTCCTTCCCTGTGCATGGACAAAGATAATGGATGAAGAGGTAATGGATATTTATGTTTCAACCTTAACATGCTCTTCTGGAAACTGGGAATGAGCTCTGAGAGAGTTCAGGTTTAGTGTTTCTCAAGTCATTTTCGTTTTATCAGTGCTGGTAGTTGTGAGCACCTCTTAATGCGTGCTCCTACACACTTCCACATATTGGTCGGAGACAATCTTAGGGCTCAGATCAAACATCCCACCATAAATAGTGCACATCCTGTTCCCATCATTGTGCTTCCTAGTACAGGTAGAATTACCTGCTGTTGACTAGTAGTGCATATAGATCGTCTTACATGGCCTCTAGGTTTATTTCACTTGTGTGTGAGAAGGACTGAATGCAGAGATGCTAATCAGATCCTTCTGATAAGTAATGAATCCCCAGAATGTGGTTCAGTGACTGTTCTGATCCTGAACACAAGGTGTCACCAGAGACCTGCAAAAAGCAATGAAGTCCTCCACAGAAGAGAATAAAGTAGCCTGCCAGGGTCATGCATGGAGACCAGAAAAAGAGTTAACTCAGCTGTGAGGATTTGTGAAGACTACGAGAGCACCAGAGTAAATGAGCGGTGTACAAAGCAGTGAAGAGAACTGGCACTCGTTCTGTGATTGAATCCAACAAAAAGACATGGACAGCTGGCAATTCATCTCTCCATCCATCCACCATCCATCCACCATCCATCCATCCATCCATCCATCCATCCATCCACCATCCATCCATCCATCCACCATCCATCCATCCATCCATCCATCCATCCATCCACCATCCATCCATCCATCCACCATCCATCCATCCATCCATCCATCCATCCATCCATCCATCCATCCATCCATCCACCATCCATCCATCCATCCATCCATCCATCCATCCACCATCCATCCATCCATCCACCATCCATCCATCCATCCATCCATCCATCCACCATCCATCCATCCATCCACCATCCATCCATCCATCCATCCATCCATCCATCCACCATCCATCCATCCATCCACCATCCATCCATCCATCCATCCATCCATCCATCCATCCATCCATCCATCCACCATCCATCCATCCATCCACCATCCATCCATCCATCCATCCATCCATCCATCCACCATCCATCCATCCATCCACCATCCATCCATCCATCCATCCATCCATCCATCCATCCATTGTCTGAACCTGCTTTGTCCACGTAGGGTCGCGGGGGGGCTGCTCCCTATCTCCAGCGGCCAACGAGCAATCAGGCGGGGTACACCCTGGACAGAGAGCCAGTTCATGCTGGCAATCTGTATTCAATAATAGTAGTAATAATAATAATTTTTATTTAAGGCACCTTTGTGAGAACTCAAGGTCACCAGAGAGAAAACTGGGAAAACTAAACGTCAAAAACAAGCACAACAGATTAACACGATCAGAACAAGCGAACAGTAAATCTAAAACAAGGATACAATTATGATTAATTACAATGAGTGAGCGATCTTGAACAGGTGAGGTGGATTTGAAAAGGTGAACGGGAGCGGTATTCCTAAGTTCTGCCAGTAGGGAATTCCACAGGGACTGTCGAGCAGGAAGATTTTACAGGCTAACGTTAGAAGAGGGTCTGAGCATGTTGAGGGTGTAGACACGTGTAAGAGCTGAAGAGTGTATGAAGGGGTGAGGTTGTGAATGGTCTCGTACGTGCAAAGCAACATTTTGTAGCCAGTCATGAATATTAGTCTACGTAGCTTTTGGACAACAGGAAGAGTGTTTTAGTGATAAGACCAGCAGTGTTTTGCACCAGTTGCAGATAGATTATAGGAAGTACGGGCCGAGGACAGAACCTTGGGGAACCCCAGATATTAGACGATCAGGTGTGGAGGTAAACTGGTTTAAGTGAATAAATAGAGTTCTACATGAAAGGTGTGATTTGAACCAGTTAAGCAGAATAAGAAATATGAATTGAGGATAATCTATTCAGGAGGGTGTTGAGGTCATGGAGAAGGAGAAAGAGATTAAGCCTGAGTCTGCTGTCGGTTGAAGATAATTAGTGATTTTAATCAGTGATGTGGAGACAGCAGAAACCAGACTGAACTGTTCAGTGGAGGTGTAACGCTACACTTTTTCAAGAATAATTTTTTTATGAGAGGAAGGTTAGAAATTGGTGGGAAGCTATTAAAGCTACTAGGGTCAGCTCCAGGCTTTTGCGGTGTAGAGAGGATTGTTGTCCTCTTCAGTGATGGATGAACACTTCCAGAAAAGTGAACAAGGGAGTGAGTATTGTACGTCTGATTCAATGCAAAATATTTTCTTTAAATTGCTGGAAGCCAAAGTTGTCAAGACAGGATATAAAGTCTCTGGGGCAGGCCGGGTAACAGCTGGCTCGTCTCACACTGGAGACCGTCCTTTTGACTTGCTCCCGTCTGGCAGGAGGCTCTGACTCAGTCAGACCAGAATCTCTCACTACAAGAACAGTTGCACTCACGAATAACAATTCTAGGACTGCTCTTTCTAGTCACTTTGTTCTGGTCACCTGACTCTGATTGCACCGGACTGTTCGGCTCCGATCAGAACCTACACTGTTGCACATATTAGTCATTTCTCTTCATATTGCTTCTCTGTACAATTGTTTTATTGTGCTTATTTCTTATCTTCGCACCAAGAACTGCAGCGATTTCCTAATCTTGTCAATCTGCTCACACCAGAGACCTACCGTTACCCAAAGTCTTACTGATGTCACAATGATTTTCAGACATCTAGAAAGTAAACTAGAATAGATTAGAATAGATTAGAATAGATTAGAATAGACTTTATTGAGCCCTCAGTGGGGAAGTTCACTTGTTGAAGCAGCACCAACACTTAAGAGAATAGTTTGAAGAAAAATAATAGCACTGGTTCATGTATAGACACATAGGCAATAGTCTAGTAACCTTTGACCTCTAAAAGGAAAACACTTGGGTTCCAACACTATGCAGCATACTACAAGAGACAAAGACATACTAAGTAAATCGGGTATTGAATGAGTATTGAACACATACCTAATATTGCATTGGTGTTATTGTGTACCAGGGTTAGGGTGCCAGCACAGCTTCAACTGAGGAGGAGGTCTACACTCTTACTGCACAGGGGATGAAGGACCTACGGTAGCTTTCAGGTTTACGTCTGGGATGTCTCAGTGTGTCTCTGAAGGAGCTGTCCGTGGTCTCCACCGTGGACTCAGTGGGTGGGAGTTTCTTATAAGACGTGATCATCTTCCCCAGCATCCTCCTTTCACACGTCTCCTCAACTGAATCCAGCGGGCGACTCAGAACCGAGCTAGCTTTGTGAACTAGCTAGTTCAGTCTCTTCCTGCCTCGGTCAGGCCACCCTAACCCTAACCCCCAACAGGCCAGCAGAGCGGATAACAGAGCCAACCACAGAGTGATGAAGGGATTTTAGCAGCTGGGACTTAACTCTGAAGGACCTCAGTCTCCTCAGGAGCTGGAGGTGGCTTTGGCCTTTCTTTGGCCCTTGAACTGAAGACTTTTTCAGACAATCTATTTTGGGTTTAGGAGGATAAACACATGCTATGATGGTAAATGGCCTGTTTTAGTATAGCATCGTCTAGGATTCTACAACCCCCCAAGGCGCTTTACAACACAAACAGTCACTCTGTCACACCCTGTCCTGTCTCCCCCTTCCGTTCAGTCCTGTGTCCATGTTACTTGCTCCCACCTGCCTCTCGTCTCCCAACCACCCAAGGTCCCAGCTCCTGCTGTATTTAAACCCTGTTAGTCCATTTTGTCTGGTTGGTTCGTCGTTTCGTTGTCCAGCGTGTGTTCAAGATTAAAGACTCTAAACTCACTCTGGTTTGTGTGCCTGCCTGCTTCCCTCACCCGCATGCGGGTCCTTGTGTCTGCCTCACTCACCGGCACGTTGTGACACACACACACATTTACTCCCTGGCGGTGATGAGCTATTTTGTAGCCACGCCTGCCCTGGAGCGCACCAACAGCAGCGAGGCTGCCAGGCACTGGCCCCACTGGTCCCGCCGACCACCACCAGCAGGCAAGGTGGGAGAAGTGTCTTGCCCAAGGACACAACAGCAGTGACAGACTGAGCAGGACTCGATCCCACAAAACCCCAGTTGTCACGGTTTCTTATCTGCAGGTGGGAGTTTCCCTGAGCACACCTGCAGCTGCTCCCCCATCAGTCCTCCTGAGATAACAGGAGCAGCATGATGACGTCACCTTGCTGGATGATTACATCTGGTTGGTAGAGTCTAGCCTCAGCGAAGATCCCTCTGATCTTGCTCTTAATTTTGGAAGTTTGCCTGATAATTTGTTCTCCTGTGCCTGCCAGGTGTACTCATCTCCAAACCCTCCAGAACTTCTGGGAACTCGGTTTGCCTTCATGTCCTGCTCTCAGCTGCCCACCTAAGATCTGCCCCTCACCTGCCAACCAGCTCTCCCAGTCGCTCTTCTCAGCCGCTCACCGCCCGAGTCTCCCTCCTGAAGGTCAGTCTCAACTCTTCGGGAAACCAGATTCCCATTTCTTTTCATTAAATTGTGAATACATGTGTTTAACTTGCCTTTCCTGAGTACTGGTTGATTCTGCACGTGGGTCAGAAAAGGTTATGAGGGGTACTGAACTCCTCTTCTGCTGTCGTTCCACGGTAGGACTTGAGCCAGAAAGCTGACAGACGATTGACTCAAATTTCTAGCAGATATGTGAAAAACATACAGACCCTGCAGGCTGAGGTGACGAAAACTCAAACGTGGAACCTTTTTGCATTTCCTGCTGCACCTGAGTTCACTTTAATCAGTGATTGGCTCCTATTTTCCCTGCGGTTGACCCAGTTAAACTCTAGGCCTTTGAGACTTTTTCGGTTTTCAATGACTTCCCCACTTTGGGGCATTCATGCACTGGACTTGTGCTGCCCTAACTCTCAAAGGATTTAAACTATTTTTGAAGTTCTAGTAGTTTTGTGACCTTTATTCTTCTCAGTGGCCTAGTGGTTAAGGGTCCCCCCAGAGACTGGGAGGTCAGGGTTCAAATCCATGGACTTTAAAAATCAATTCAGTTTATTTATATAGAGTCACGACAAGAGTCGTCTCAAGGCCCTTCACAAAGTAAAGAAGCTCTGGAATGAGCTGCTGGCCGACGGGAAGCAGGCCCAGTCCCTCGATAGCTTCAAGTGCCGACTAGACGCGTCTGTTCTCGCTGGCGTTTAGGCACTGAGGTCGGGATTAGGTGGGCAGTTTCACTCTGATTATTTATCTAATCTGACTGCGATAACAAGACGGTCTGGATTGCTAAAACTGAACTTGGGATTTTTGTATGGGCCTGTAATGGTTTTAATGGTTTTACGTATAATCTGTTTTTATTGCTATGATTTTATTGGTCTACAGCGCGTTGTTTGTCCTTTTGGACACATGAAAGCACTTTATTAATAAAGTTGATTCGATTTGAAACAATACAGGTCAGCACATTAACCCAGCAGGTTGCATCAAGTCACTGACTAGTGTCAAGAGTCTTTACAGCAATCCTCATACTAAGCAAGCATTTAGCGACAGTGGAGAGGAAAACTCCCTTTTAACAGGAAGAAACCTCCAGAGAATCCTGGCTCAGTATAAGCAGCCATCCTCCACGACTCACTGGAGATCGAGAAGACAGAGCGCACACACACACACACACACACACACACACACACACACACACACACACACACACACACACACACACACACACACACACACACACACACACACACACACACACACACACACACACACACACACACACACACACACAGGGATGCATGTGATGAGGAATAACGGGAGTTTAACTTTAGACATCACATGTTCATGAATTCTTTTCATCAAGCCCTTCTCACGTAAAGCTATTTCAGCAGCTTGAAGTTTTTAGCACCTTCCAGAATGAGCCATTTTAGGGATCCGTCACTTTAAGGAAACACACTGTTGCTTTCCACACCCATCCATCCCCTGATAGGCTGCTATTGGCTGAGGAACATGGAGGTCTGGGAGGGGCTTGGAGTGGAGCTGTTACTCATCCAGTGTTGGTAGGTTGAGGGGGTGTTCCATTTTCCTTGGTTTGACATGATTTTTTAAAACGGTTTGTTTTAGGTACATAATTCCTATTCACTGACATGAACAGACTGTTTTATTCATGTTTATAGCGGCAGTGGAGATCCACATGCAGCACAAACAAATGCAAGAGCATAAAAAGTCCCTTCTTATAAATAAAAAACATCCTGCCAGTGTTGTGTGCTGCAGCTTAAATGAGATGAGAATTTGTCAGGAGTTGGAAATCCACAATTTCTAAAGTTGAAATAACTAAATTCCTCATTTTTGACAATGGGAAACACAAATATGGCTACAACTTGTCCTAAACCACTGACACGGAGCTGAAATGTGACAGGTTTCAGCCATTCCCAGCACACAGACTTGACCAAACTCCCCAGTTCTCAACACAACACACACTTGGGGTTGTTCCGGACCAGGCTGGATGTTATGATGATGCACTGGTTCTCCATCTCCTCACGGGTCACAAGACCTTGTTGATGAAAAGCTTTGCTAAACAAACACCATCGCAGCCACGGGGTTGTCGTGGGCAACTCGTTTCAGTTTAGTCACAAAGTGCGACGAGTGCAAAACTCCAGTAAGGAAGTAGTTAATAAAATGATTATGAATGTTCGTGATTTGTTGTTAGGCTAAAAACTCACGTCTGATTTTCCTTTTGTTTCAGGTTTGTGCACAAATAAGCTCTACCATCACCCTCCTGTCTGGTCTTGTGAAGGAATAACTACCTAGTGACCCGGTGATCATTTACAGGTGAGACCTGGTGCAAAAGTTCATCTTTGTCATGAATCCAACCTAAAAGGTGAAACTAGACTCGTGCAAAGCCAGATGTTTCCGCCTTTATTTGTTATAACTGTGGTGATTATGGCTTACAGCGGATGAAAACCCCACGTTCAATAACCTAGACTCAGTTTCACTCTAATCAGCTGATGAATCCAGAACACCTGCAAAGGGTTCCTGCACCTTTAGATGGTCTCTCAGTCAGATTACTGCTGATTACTAACATTAATGGACCGTATTCCTGTTTTTGAGTTTCACTTATTCTCACAAAAATATGATGGAGTTTTGTTGTTTCCAGACAAAAATGAGGAGGGCTGTGCAGACGAGGACCACGTCGTATCCTGAGCTGGACCCAGCCAAGGCGAGCCAGCGTGGACTAAATCCACAAATGCATTTTCCTGAGACGCATTTTAAAATCTGTTTCTGTGTTTAAAAAAAAAGTGAATCTAAAACCTCCAGGCTGAGGAGGTCCTAATTCAGCCATGAAAGGGTTAACTGCACATCCATCTCATATGTTGATTTTATAGCAGACATTTGACTTCATTATTTATCATGTGAACCTTTTACAGACGTCTATGGTAGTAAAGGTTTGACTTATTAGGCCCACTTGAGTCCCCTTTGTCCCAAGATGTCCCTTATTTGGACAGCATTGTCCCCCTTCCTGCCCTCAGACCATCCTTCATGTGTCTGTGCACAGCCAATCTCCTAAAATGGTCTTGTTGGGCTGCTAGTGTGATTTATAAAATCCGGTGGTTTCTCTCAACTGTCGGTGACTTCATCTTGAGCTTTTCCTCCTCTAAAGAATAGTGGTTTGGACCTGGTCTTCTCCACATTTTTTCCTAGACAACTGGTGCTCAGCGTCAGGTTCTGGTGGTCAAAATGAAATGGTGAGTAATTCAAAAATAAACCACCTCAGCACAGAAAGGGGAGGAGCCTGTGACTCTATGATGGTGATGGTGGACAGCACACATAAATAATGCAACCAAATCTCTTATCTTGTTCCCTAACCTAAGCTGAGAGCACGGCATGAACATATGGAAGTAAACAATAATCCTGAAGTGGCTTTTTCTCCTCCACAGAAAAGATGTGAAAGAATAAAAATCTTTTTATACAAAAATGTTTCCTTAAAGCCGTGAAAGTCGAACAAATGTGGTTCAAAAACATGTTTTTGTCTTTCTTTAGCTGGATAGATCCAGTCCATTTGTCAGCTTCTTCTGCTGTCGGTGGCCTTTCAGTCCACAGGAAGAGGCACTGATAGAAACCGAGTATTCCCATCAGACAGTCTGGTACAGAAGCATTCCACTGAAGAAGGTCAAAGGTTCTGAAGAGTAGGCCAGCTGGCCCGTCACCAGGTCGATGAAGACCGTGTCCCCTGCCTCCAAGGGCAGGATGATGTTAAAGACCGCCACGGCTCCGGGGATGTGCTTGGCCTCTGCCATGGGCTTCTCCAGACCTTCAGGCTGATATCCCGCCGAGTCCACTCGGGCTACACCCACGTTGGACTTGGACAGCACTGCCTCAATCTTCATGTTTTTGTGACCCGTCAGGATGCCACTGAAGAAGTACTTTCCGCTCACAGGAGCTGTGAAGATGCCTGGAGAGCAACGGAGGGGTGAGAATAAATGCTTATGTTGGACCTTCTCAGGTGAACAAAAGGTTCAAAGGCCAGATTAGTTTCATTAGAACGTTATTTATAATGTTTTTGCCTGTTCTGATAACTCATGAGCCATGAGACCAACAGTCATTGTGGTGTTCCTCTACGAGGGACTGAGTTATGGAGTTGATCCGATTAAAGATGGCCGACACAGCTACTCAGCATTAGCAAACACAAAAATGTCCCAAAGCCAGTTAATTCTATGGATAATGATTCTATTTTCAAGACGCTAGTAGAGCCGTTCACAGCAAATCAGGCATTGTTGTTTGTAGGATTTGACCAACACGGCTCGTCTCTAACCCTACCCCCGACGGGTTTCACCACCAAGCTTCTGTTTTGAGACATTTCCCAGGACTCCAACGGGCCTCGCTCACATGTCGTTGGATCTTTGAACGTGTTTAATAATTAAAATGCAAATTTCCTCTAGCTTTGTTTGTATAGTACATTTCTAACACAACGGCAATTCAAAGTGCTTTTATTGTTCGTAATGATCACAATGCCATCGTCTGCGTTTGTCCCGGTTTAGTCTCTAAATCAGAAAGTCTGAGCCTCTGAGAGGGCTTGGTGACCAGCCTGCTAATAAACTGAGAGGAAACTGTAAACAAAAACAGCAGGGATAGGGTTGGTGAGTAAACAGAAACATGAAAACTGTCACAAAATATTTGCAGTTATGTCACACCCTTCATGTAAGCAAGCCAGATGTGTCCGATGTGTCGAAGCGTGCCCGGTATCAAGGAAGACATTGTTTTTGTGAAGCGCGTATCGAGGCTTGTGTTGATTACTTAAGCAGTGACACTCGAGGCCTCGTTGGCAGTCCGTCCCATGTGACCGATTAGGAAGCTGGCTTGCCGGTTTGCGGCGGATTCAGAATAGGAGGGGCAGCCAAACACCGCTGATCCCCGTCACACTGTGCTGTGGAAACCCCGTGTCCTGTCAGCGTCCTGTCTCCTCTGGACCAGACAGTATATTAAAAGGGCAGTTAGACATTATCAAGAATATATTGCCATCATAAGCATTTATTTTTGCAGGTAAAGGTTTATGGTTTTACTTGAATCGTCCACTTGATGGCACTATAGAGCAAATGATTCATCGAATCAAGAGTCGACCAGTTGGATGGAACGCTTCAGCTCATCATCACCAGTTAAAGCCTCAGGCAAACATGTCCCGAGTACCAATCAATGTGATTTCAACCAAACCTGAACTATTTTCTGACTGTTTTGATTCTCCAGCGAGTCAAAGCTGTAAACTGACCCCGCGGCTTTGGTTTCAACCTCTGGCAGCAAATATCCACGACGCTGTCTCAGCCAGATGTTACCGGCTGAGACGACTCACCGCATCTTTACAGCAGAACTCTAGTGAGAGTGGCTGACTACCAGACATCCTGTTTCCTCCGGGCCACTTCACATACCACAGGCTCGTCCCTTACACGTGTGAGCAATGCTGCCGTCGCCTTGGGCACATTTCTGATTCGAGGCACACAGACTACGGTAACAGCGTTCAATTCCTTATTAACAGATTCATCAAGTTTCCTTGGCAGGAGCATTTCTCATAGCCATCCTTGGTTTGAGACCGAAAGAGTTCAACTCTTTAATTCACCAAAACAAAGCTCTGGTTTGTATTTATGTCCGTCAGGAAGGCTCAAGTCGTTTTTGGAGGTTTTTTTAAATTCTTTTTCTTTTTCACCTTTCTGTAAAATCCTCTCGTTATTAACAAGCTTGCAAGTGAACCTAACTTGACAAACATCTGTATTAAATCCCGACCCAGTGAAACACACCTGTGTTTGGATCATAGACATCGTTTTCATTCACAAAGACCTTGTTGAACTTTATGGTTTCAGACTTCTTCACCGGGCGAGTCAGAGCAGCGGAGAAAGAAAGGCGTGGCACATGAGCGTCAGATCCTGGAGGACCTAATAACAGAGCAGTAATGGAGCTTTGGTAAGAATTAAAGACCAGCGAGTGACACGGCTTTTATCTGTGGTTTAGGAAGAGCAGCACGTACCTTGTACGCCTCTAAGACCTGAAAAACAAAGATAAAAACAATAAGTTCCATACAACATTACGCTTCTGATCTGATCTCATCTATTGGATCAGGGTCCTGTTAGGGCCTGGTACCTGATTAGGACACTCAGCAGTTGTCCTTTAATCTGGACCAAATCAAGGCAATCTCAAGACCAACAACCTTCATTCAACATGAATTTACTGTTAATTCTGGGTTTAATTGTGTAACTGAAGTTGGTCAGAACACTGCAAAACCTGCCTCCAGTCAATGTTTTAGCTGAACTCATAAACATCGTTGGCTCCAACTCACCAGCTAGTGTTTGAGTCCTGGTAATGTGTGGTTCTTGTTTACAAGTTTAAAGACCAAGTTCACTTGTTTCTTCAACACAGCTTCAGTGGTCTCTAGTATAAATGAAGGTCTTGTGAGATGATCTCGGTGAGAAAAACGCTCTAGCGCTCCTGATTCAGGAAGACGTTGTTAGCAAGAGAAGAGGGGGCTAAAGACCATAGACATGAATACACAGACATGCCATTGGGCGCCGCAGAGCATAACAGTATCGCCGCCATATTGGATGGGTTATTAACTAGTTATACGCTACTGGAGTCTAATCAGAGTGAGCAACAATGCCCGTTTTTTGTGCGGCCTACGGCTGCAACAACCAACATTCTATTGAAAACAGATATAGTGGAATGACCTTTCTAGCCTACCTGATGGGATTTAATATTTAATTACATTGAATTATATGTATATTTTAATGATCATGCCATACCATGTATCTGGTTTTGTGAAAAATCATAATAAAATGTGTATTTATTGTGTTTTGTATGGTGTTGGATGGATGGATGGATGGATGGATGGATGGATGGATGGATGAGTGTGGGTGTGTGAGCAGAAATAAATGCACTGGGAGCAATCAGAGACGCATCCTTGGTGGCGGCCAACCACTACGCCAGCTCCAATAGGCAGCGCAAGTCCACGTCGTGCCTATGTTTATGATGTCTGTGCTAATGACGACAGGGTTTGGAGTCTTACTTCTTCATATTTAGACATCTCTCCTCTGATTGGCTAACAGCAACGTGACACCACTGACTGTTTGCTCTGAAACGTTGATCTTTTATCTCAGCACAAGCCTGGAGGAGCCCTGCTGTGTGGTGGAGATGATTATACTAACAGTTAGCTTCTACTAGCTGAGATGTTCTCTGCCGTTTCCTAGATGCTAACCCAACAACAGCCTTCCCCATCGTGAGTCAAGATGGGTGAGTCCATGAATGTTCAGTGACAGTGTGATGTAGATCTGTCAGGATTTTCTAATCCTAGAGTTCCACCGTCTGTTTTTCTATTCAAGTTTATTTATAAAGCGTCAAATCACGACAAGAGTCGTCTCAAGGACCTTCACATAGTAAACATTCCAATACAGGTCAGTTCATTAAGCCAATCAGAAAAAAGTCCAAAATAAGGAACCCATCAGAAGCTAATGCAGGAGATAGGTGTAGGAGACTATTTTAATGTTCAGCCTGCATGAAAAACTCTGACCAATCAAAACAACAAATAAAAAGTGTTTTCTCAGTGAACTTGGTCTTTAGGAAACACCGATCGGAGCTCAATAATAACCCTCACAAACACGACTGTCGTGTAGAGCGGTGTTTATAAAACAGACAGACAGGAGGCCACGCCCTGCATGTGGTCTACGTAGATAAAGTGTCTCGCTACACTGCGATCCTCTAAAGATACGCACAGGAACTCGTTCATGATCTTGTGGTTTCCTAATCTGGTCATGTGACCTACATTCTTGTATTTTCTGTGGTTTTATCAGGCTTGTTTTATTATGCTTTACGCGTGTATTTTGTAGCATTTTGGGTGGTTTAAAAAGTGTTTATAAAACAAGTAAAGATTTAAAGGAAATTCTGCATCTATCAGTTTGGGACTCTGCTATTTAATCTTAGCAACAATTCCCAGTTCTTGAGTACAACTTCAATGCTACAGTCTTTAGTTCCTCGTTACCTGCGGGTCCTACTTGTCCACTCTTGCCTTCTCTGCCTGGGGGTCCCGCCCTCCCCTGGGGCCCAGCAGGACCCTGTGGTCCCGGCTCGCCTCTTTCTCCTCGAGGCCCTGGTGGACCTGGAGAAAGGGGGACATTTAGAGAAAGCACAGCTAAGAAACACTTAACTTGAATTCCTCTTCCCCAGTGATATTATCTCTCAGAAGAATTCCAAAAACACATGCATGAAGCCAAGAAAGCCGGTACTCGTGTTTACTGAAACCTCGCCTTTATAGGCTTTTAAGAAGATCCTGTCAAACATGACAGCCTGGATTCTTTCATTCGTCTCTTTTTAACACCATGTCTTCCATCAAACGCCTGCTTTCATCTGACCCCTGTCCCCTTAACTCACCACTAAAGTCCTGCTCCAAAAAGACTTGGAACCTCCTTCCCAGATCCAGCACTGAGGAGTTCAGCTGATGCATCCCGGAGTGGACGCGCTCCAGCTGGACCTTCTGGATACTCTCAATCAGATCTCCGTGAGACGCGACGGTTGCATTGATCCCATTAACGCAGCTCCACAGGCCGGACACGTGCCTGTTCAGGCCTTCTTTGATCCTTTCTAGGCTATTTGAAAAGGAATCCATGCGGACACACACTCCCTCCAACTTGGATATTCTCTGGTCCAGTCCGTCACGGGACCGGCGGCACTCCCTCACCTCTGTTGCATAGTTGTTTCTAATAATTTGGATCTCTTTGTCCAGATTTCCAAACTGGTTCTTCGTGTCATCGATGTGATCCGCCAGCTCATTCTGTAGGTCCGTCGCCTTAAAGATACGAAGAAAACCAGTTTATTCTACAGTTTTATGCCACAAATGCCTTCCTCAGATCTGTTTCTTGTTTATCTTTGTTACAGTCTGTGCAACATCTGGAAGTCCTACCTGGTCAGGAGCTGTCTCGTGTTTGTTATCGACACTAATAACTAAGAATCAGATGTAAACATGTTGAAGTAATGTTTGTGACATTTTGGAGATCTAAACCCTTCTAGATCCTCAGCTGGGTTACAGAAGCTGGTAGTCCTCAAATAAAAGCCATTTCTACTCCGAGCACTATCTAGAACGGGCAAGAGTCATTATTTATAACTTTAATGTAAAAGCTCACTTTAAACTAATTATTAGTTCATTAAAGTATTTCCCCATTACAGTGGTTTTAGATGGAACCTTCAAGCTCCAGGTGCTGTAGCTGAGCTGCGCCGATGCTTTTAAACTACGTTTGACTCAGATGATCAAACGCGTTTATTTAGCTAATTATAGAAATCTGAGATCTGACTGGACACAGACTTGTTCAGCTCATCAAATGAAGGAAAAGCTGTACGTTTATTTATTAATAACTGCATAAATACTCAAGTGGTGACTAAGGAGCACAACTGAGATGGAGCATTTGGTTTAATTCACAGTGACAGAGTTTTAAGGAGGAAACCGAGAGCTCGTTGGAGGTCGTGTCATGGTTTGGGCCCAGTCTTCTATAACAAGGTCGGAACACTGGTCTATGAAAAAAGTGGAACAAAGTAATATGCATGTGCAAAAAAGGACCAAATAGTAATGTTTCATAAGAACATGCCCACTGGCTGATTAGCTTTGCTAATTTTGACCAACAGCAGCCATCTTTTAAACAGCGCTCAATGAAAACATCGGACATTTAAATTTCCACCCCACTGGGTTATTGGGGAGCGTTCTTTCTCTACTCTTTAAAGCTCGGTTACTGTTTTACTCCCCTAACGTTGTATGAAATGATTTGGGGCTGCGGATAGAAAATTGAAAGCATGTGCTCACATGTGGACTGTAACAGAATGAACACACTGCAGCTGAACAGTTTCATAAATGATCCGTAATTCTCAAATGTCTGCTAAAGCAATCAGATGTTTTTCCTGAAACACTGTCAACGATCACCCTGCAGATCAGGGTGCTCCTAAAGTTCTTAAGCTTCATAACATAGATCATTTACCATAGGGTTAGGGTTAGGTATTAGTATGAGTATATCAGTATTACAGCTGATATACTCATAGGCTGATAGGCTCCGGTGCGCCTGCTTCAGGAAGTAGAAGCGAGCCACATCACAGCTGAGCTGCAAACGACAGCATTTGGACTCTTATTTCCAGACTGCTGGACATCTCCTCTGACTGACTAACAGCAACACGACTCTACCACTGACTGTCTGCTCTGCAACGTCGATAACGCAAACCTGGAGGAGTTCTGCTGTGTGGTGGGGTTGCTAATGCTAAGGGTTAGCTTCTACCAGCCGAGACGTTCTCTGCTGTTTCCTGGGGGCTAAACAAACAAACAGCCTTCCCTGCCGTGACTCAAGAGGGGTGAGTCCATGAATGTATGTGACAGGGTGACGTAGATCTGTCAGGATTTTCTGATCCTAGAGTTTCACCGTTTCATCTCTATCAGAAGCTACTGCAGGAGATAGGTGTAGGAGACTATCTTCCTGTTGGCTAGGGTGTTTGGTTTCACAGCTGTGTAATGTTCCTACCAGCTTACCACAGAGACTGTGTTGTCCTTCTGGTTAGTTAGATCTGCCAGTGCGCCTCCATGTGAGTGTAAAGTCTGGCCCAGGTCTCTTAAAGTTTTATTAATGGAATTAAAGGAGACGATGACCTCAGACAGTTCTCCTTGGATCGACTTTAGATCGTCCCCTAACCGTCCACTGTGGACATGATGACCATCCAGGCGTTTCTCCAGGTCATTGATATTGATCTTGCACTGTCCCGTACATTCCTCCACGTCCTCTCGGAGCCGTCCCACCTCCTCCTGGAGGTTAGAGCAGACCTGTGAGCAGACGGACTCTCCAGAGTCCACCTTTCTTCTCAGGTCCGTCAGTTCCTTCTGACACCTGTGGAGACTGGTCGTGGTGGCGTTGGTAAACAATTGTAGGTCCTGTTCCACTTTGCTGCAAATCAAGCAGTCCTCAAAGTCCCTGCCCAACATTTCCACCTCTGTGACGATCCGGTTAAAGTTCTCCCCATTCTCCCCGGTCACAGATACGATCTTTTTGACGTCATTGGTTAGGTCAATAACTCTATCAATCAGAGAGTCTCCTGTCACAGACAAGTTCTTCAGAGTGCTGTTGAGCCTCTTGATGTCCCCTTGATTGGTCACAACCCTCCATTCCAAGGTTTTCACAGTATCATCGGTCACCTTTCCCTTTGCTCTACCCCCACAGGTCTCATTGCACATGTTGGTTGTTGACGTTAACCTTCTGTCAAGGATAGAAGTGATGTTCTCCAGCTGACCTAAACGTCGGCTATGGTCTGTAACGGTGTCTCCCAGAACAGACACTTCCAATTCTAGTTTTCCAATCTTGAAAATGTGGTCATCCAGCTGGCTGAGAACCATGTTGCGCAGCTGAGTGAAGTCCCTCTGGACCGTGTCTTTGACGTTGTTTCCTGTGTTGGTACATCTCTGCTCCGTCTTCCTGACTGTGTTGTTCACCTTCTTCTCCAATTCTCTCAGCCTGCTGTTGAAGCGCTCCTCGGTTACCCTTCCCTTTCCTCCGCCTGTGCCAGCTAGCTCTTTATCCAGACGTCCTTTGATGGTGTCGCACTTGTTTGAAGTAAACTTCAGACGACTGTCTACGTCAGACAGTCTTTCCTCCAGCTCTGTCACCGTACTGCAGCATGCCTGGGAGCGCTCAATTTCCTGACGTGAGATTTCCCAACTCTGGGCGAAGTGCTGGTTTATAGAGTTGATCCTCTTCTCGAGGGCATTGATCCTGTCCCTGTCCTCAGCCTGCTGCCGTCTCAGGTCATCTACACCAATCTGGAAGGGAACACCAATGTTCTGAATACATCAGTCATGTGGAGTGAAGACTAAAATACACTAGGACACATTAAAAATAGTACCAAGGTGGGTATGAGTTGGTGTCTCTAGGTTTGTTTATAGTGGTGAAAAGTCCATTATGTCAGCTCAGACTGAGAAACCGTCTACAGGCTCAGAGACCCTCTGCAGGTGTTCTGGATTCATTAGCTGTGAGAGTGACACTATGAGTCTAGAATATCGTACCTTTTCACAATAATCTGAATGTCTGAGACTGTGAATGTGAGGTACGCCATGATCATCACAGTTCTAACAAATAACGGCTAAAATATCTGGATTTGCGTGGAATGAGTGTCTCCTGGATTAGTTTCACCTTTTAGGCTGAAATATTGACAGGAATGAACTTTTGCACCACATTCAGATTGTGTTTACGACAGCTGACCTGCACCTTTCACTGAACAATAGTATAAACTAAACTTGTTTTTGGTTTTTTTGCCACCTAAACACCTTTACCTGGCAGGCAGAACAAGACAGAGAGACTCTGTTCTCCAGCTCGGTCAGGACGTCCTCCTTCAGGGTGTTCAGCTGGTTCCCTCCTCCTCCTCTCCCAGATGACCCATCCAGTTCGTTGCCTCTTCCATTCACCAGGTGGTTGTTGATGGTAAGCAGAGTCTGGTCATGGACCTGAGCAGCGTAATGAATGTGATGAAATATTAAACGATTCAAGTCAGAGTTCTGAAAAGCCGAGCCCTCTGCAGAGGGGTTAGGGTTAGGGTTAGGGTTACCCTAACCCTAACCCTCGATCAATACCTGATGAAGCCATACGAAAAGGTTCATTTGCACCATTATGGTTGCTTTTTGGACTCTGACTGGACCGTTGCAAATGTTTCCCAGTGGTTCTGTTGTAGATCTGCTGCTGTGTTTGGATCACGGTTCTGTTTGTGACCCAGTTTGATCCAAGCCTCAGCTGTAGGACAAACTCCAGGAGACTTAGGTCTACAGAAGGGTTCGTGAGGACCATAAGGAGCCCAAGTCCAGTCTACCCAATCATGAATGTAAGATTTCAGACGGACTGAGACGATACCTTCATCACTGAAGATAAAGCCCCAGTACTCCTGAGAAAACAGACCCCTTCATGTCCTTTTGGACCAGATGAATGAATTTTTGCCCATTCATTAATCCTTTTAAATCCTCCTTTTTCCATTGCCTTTATGCTCTTTATAGTTCCTTATTTTGCCAAATGTATTGGAACACCCCACCAGTCAGTGCAATTCCAGTAAAAACGTCGAGTGAGTTTTGTGTGGAGGAACCTGACAAGCCTGCAGACCATTTTTTCTCTTCAGAGGTAATTTGATAAGATACGAAACATTTCATTTGTAAACAGAGTAAAAACCTGACATAGAGAAGCTGTGATACCCAGATTCCTCCTTTCCAACCATGTGTACTACCTGTGTTCTGTTGTAGAGATGATCCAGTTTGGTCTGGATGCTGCTGATGGTTTCTTTCATGTGTGGCTGAGCTGAATCTGCAGCTATCGTGGCCCCGCTCAGGCCATTCCTGGAAAAAGGGGGTAAAGAATTTGTCCAAGACTCTGTTTTATCTACTGGAATAAACACCAACCTCAGGGTTTCACTACAGCGTTTTGTAAACAAGAAGTGAATCTGATGGTAAACAAAAGGTATATTAGAACTAATAATGCACCAGTCATCTGCATAAATAGTCACAAACAGGAAGTCATGTACTATCTACTGGACGTTTGTTTACTGTGTGGTGCACGAAAGCCAGCTCAAGTGTTTCCTGGACTCGTTTAAACAAAGCTTCAGTCTGCAGATGAACACGCTTCACGCAGGAAGACAAGACATCCACGTACAGTCTTTGGTTTATGCCATGAATGCTGGTGTGCATGTTGTCCAGATCTTTGGTCAGAACACGGATTCTGTCCTCCAGCTGCCGGATTCGGTCCGTGTCACCTTGGAAAATAGAAAAGGGATTATATTTAGAAAATATCTGCGTACTAAGTTTGTAGTTTAGTTTTAAGTTTATTGAAGAAAACGTTCCGGACTTTGATGAAAGCCAGGACTAAAACCCTTCCATAGTTCCTGAAAACGCCAGCTTCACAACTTTACTCGTCCTTATGAGGGTTGAGTTACTATAGGAAGTGAGATTAGAGTCAGTCTAGCATTCAAGCAGCGGACAACAGAACAAAACTTGCGTCCATCATCCGTCACCCACTGACCTGAGTCCGGGCGGGGTAGCAGCTGCAGCAAAGAGGGCCCAGCCTCCCTTTCATCGGCTACCTCCACCTGCTCTACCAGCAGGATCTTCAGGCATTTCCTGGCCAACATGGAGGTATAATCCCTCCATCCTGGCCTAGGTCAACCCAGGAGCCTACTGCAGGCAGGAGATGTCTTCCCTTAAACACCTCCCCAAGGGGGGGCAGGGGGCACCAGGAGTAATTCTCACCGCCACTGCAGGTGCTGCCTCGATCCATCTGCCAGTCTCCTGCTCCCTTCATCCATCACTTTTCATCAAGACCCTGAGACCCTTAAAACTCCCTCATGTGAGGCAGGACCTCTGCCACACCTGGAGTTAGCAATCCACCCTTTTCTAGTTAAGAGCCATAGACTTGTAGGACTTGATCTTCATCCCAGCCACTTTACACTCGGCTGTTTCTGGAGACCCACAGAACAACCATGTAGTCCTCCTCCAGCCTGACTGCTCCCCTAACATCTGGTGTCCACCAGTGAGTCTGGGGGTTACCGCTTCAAACAGAACCAGCATCTGTGCCCATTTAGACTCAACAGCCCCCGCTGCTCTGAAAACGTGGTCAACGCTCTGCTAGAGGCGGGAGTCGAAGGCCATCTTCTTCCGCCAGGCGCTTCCAGCAAACCCTCGCTCTACGTTTAGGCCTAGCAGGTCCACGTGGTGTCCTCCCCGCCATCTGATCCATCTCACCACCAGGTGATTCTCATCTGAGAGCTGTGCTCCTCTCCACTCCAGTGTTTACAACATATGGCCACAGGTCAGATAACACAACTACAAAGTCAATCGTTGACCTGAAACCTCGGCTGCCCTGCTCCAGCTTGTACTGATTAGCATCCTTATGTTCGAACATGATGTTGGTTATGGCCAACAGAGGTCAAATTAAACGCTTGGGGTCGGGTCAGGTGGGCTGTTCCTCCCTATCACGCTCTTCCAGGTCGCACTGTCAGGTGGTCATTGGAGCAGGACTATGGAACTCCCATTGGGAGCTGCATCTAGCACCATCCCACTGCCTCCAAGGGGGCGGGTACTCCGAGCTGGTGCTTAGTTCACTAACAACAGTCTGGGCCCATTCCCTACATGAGAAATTCTGTGAAAGTCCAACACAATAAAAGTATCACAAAACTCATTGTGAGCCGGCACACGATGACTCACAGTGATCTATTGTTCCACTGGCTCTTGGAAACAACATCTGAGAGTGTGTGCAAGGAGCATGGAGGCCAGCTGGCTCGAATCCAGCATCGACATAGAAAAACACATTCCATCAATTTGATCCCACAAAAGATGAATAAAGACACAAAGCTGACACTTCCGGGACACATTGTAGTAGCGCTGCACGGTAAAATGAAAGCTTAGATATCTCCAGATAAACTTGTGAGAAAAGTGCTTCAATATGAAGGAAAGGTGAGTAGCCAGGTCAGTTCAGTCTGCTGGAGGTCATTAGGCTACTCGATGTCCGACAATAATCTCCAAAGATGTTTTGAGTTCATTTCTGTTATGGTCATTCGTTTCATTCATTTATGACATTAGTCATGAAGGTGTAGCTCCTCCTACCTTCTCCGCCGTTCTGTCCTCCCCTGGTGTTTACTGTCGTCTGAGTTTGTCCCCCATTGATACGGGTGTCAGGGGTCGCCTGTGGCCCCTGGTGGCAGTCCTCCCCCGAGTAACCATGGCAACACTTCCACTCCATTTCTGTGACCATCTTGTAAGCTATCTTGTACCTCGGTCTCCTGTAGGTCCGGTACCTGAAGGTGACACAGACATACATCACGGTTTCATTTATTCAAACTAGGAATATTTAGCATTAAAAATGATGACATATATTTTTGTACATAAACCTAGATTAGTTCTAATCTAACCGATACGTCCCTCATATGCATTTGATGCCACGGAGGGAGAATTGTTGCATTAAATGGAAGTGATGAGATTTACAGGAACCATTAGTTTACACCAAAGTGAAGACTGTTCTGCCTCGGGTCCACGTTTAAAAGTACATGCAGTATACCAAAAGTATTACACATGACAAAAGATATGAACAAACATAACAATTCATACATTTCAAAATGTTTTACTGTAATAATAGTTCAGGTTCCAAATCAAATACTAAAGGACTGTAAATGATAATTTTAGGGATTTTCTCACTGTAAAATTCTTCCTATATTCTTACATACTGCATCTTTAAAATGATGTGTCCCCAGCAGGTTTTAAGCCACAGTCACATTTATGTATGTTGTCCTCTCCTGCTTATTAAACATACTGATGCCCTTTCCAGCGTGCTCTCTGTGATTAATGCTTCTCTGGTTTCTGGTCAGGTCCCTGCTTACTTTAACCCCAAAAATTCCACTATCTCCGCTCCGCTCCGGCACGAACTCCGCAGCAAAAACGGTCCCGTTGTAGTCAATCAGAGCTGTTCCACTACTGCGGCTGTTCCGCCATCCGGCAAAAATAGAATCGATCCCATTTTTGCCGGACGCCGGAGCACCTCCGCAGTAAATGGACAGAAATCACAACGGCCCAACAGGAAAAGGAGCGGGCACAACTTCCGTTATTTCACAATAAATCGATAAACAAAAGGCGTTTTTTGTTTCATATGCACAGGTTTAACAACTTTTAACAACTATCAATGGCGGCTGAAGTTTAAATGCACAAAAATAAGCCATAAATACAGTTTCTACTATCAAAGTAGTCACCCTTTGTTGATCCAAACACTGCTGATCTCTCAACACAAATGATGGCAGATTAAACAGCTCATTTCGATGCTTCTCCCACACAACGGGTGTTTGGATCTAACTTCCGCGTTTATTGCTCGGACTGTATCGCAAGATCTCGAAAATCCCGCTCATGCTTGTTTGCGCACCTCAGGTCTCCGCACCGGAGCGGAGCCGTTGTAGAGCGGGTACCAGTAAACATTGAGTTCGGAAGCGAGCGGCAGCGGAAAGCGGGGGCGGACCGGAGAAAGTGGAATTTTGGGGTAAGAACGCTGTAATCCACCCGCTTCTTAAAAAACCGAGTCTCGACCCCTCTCTCCATAGCAGCTTCAGACCCATCTCTAAACTTCCGTTCATCTCCAAGATCTTGGAAAAGGTTGTGGCTAAACAACTCACAGCTGCTCTTGATGAGCATAACATCTATGATAGCTTCCAGTCAGGTTTTCGTAGAGCTCATTCTACTGAAACAGCTCTTCTTAGGGTCTCTAATGACCTTCTGACCCACAGTGATGCAGGGGACTGTTCTGTTCTGGTCCTGCTGGACCTGACTGCAGCCTTTGACACTGTTGACCATCACCTGCTACTGGAGAGGCTGAGAGACTGGGTAGGCCTATCAGGATCTGCTCTGGAGTGGTTCTCCTCTTATCTCTCTGAGCGCTCCTTTTCTGTGGCCGTCTCCAGGTTTAGGTCCTCCACCACCTCCCTTACCCATGGTGTCCCACAAGGTTCTGTGCTGGGGCCTCTGCTCTTCCTCCTCTATCTGCTTCCTCTTCAGCACATCCTGAGCTCCTTCAAAGTAATCTCCTACCATCTTTATGCAGATGACATCCAACTGTACATCTCCTTTAAGCCCCATGAGATGTCTAAGCTGCCCAAAAGGGCCAATCTGAGATGATGCCTTTCACTGGCTTCCCCATAGAAGGTTCTAACCTTTAAAAAGTACCACAAACTGCTTTAGTGACATCTTCAACAATGACCCGTATCTGTTCATAAACCCGGCTCTGATTCCCCAAACCTTTATATCTGTGTGCCCAGGGTTCAATGTTGGGAAATGGCTTCATATCAGTATGCATGATTTATGGGGTTATGAGTGCTTTGATGAACTTTAACATTATTTCTGTCTCTTGCTACTCCTGAAAACCAGTGAGCTGAGTGCCAAAGAGGAAAAGTCTCTGATGCAGTTTAGTTGTTAATGTGTCTTTCAGCTGTGTCTGAACCACCCCCTGCTGCAGTAACAATGTAATAAATAAAACAGAGTTGGCTAAAAATGGCATCACAGTTCTTGCAGTGAACCTTGTGGATTTTTTAATCGAACTACAAACATCTCAGCTGGAATCATGGGTGAAAATGAACGTCCTCTCTGAGGAGAAGCAGAACGGGGCTTACAGAAAGGTGGGAAGCTAAAGGAAGATGAAAGAGTCACAGTAGTAGTAGGAGTACGAGACTGTGGTGCCGGAAGTCCCAGCTGGCTTCATTCTTAGCATAGTCTGGGTTTACGCCGAAGCCCCTGGAAGGACTGAGGATCAACCGACCGGTCTGAGGCCCAAACACAGGAGAAACACTTCACAAGAGGAAAACTCCAGCAGTGTTTGATTCGTGTTTTCTTGTGAGCACAACCTCCGCATTTGGAGAACTCATTCACTAAGTCCCATTAAAGGAAATCTGCTGCTGGATTTTGGTGACTGGAGATTCCCAGGTCAGTGTTGGTGGATTAGGCTTCACCACAAAAACATACAACGTTTCACTAAGCCTAGCCAAACTCTGAGCTGTAATCATGACTGCAGAAAGCTCTGGGTGCACACAAACTCTGCAATGGCCTCTGTGACCAGAACAAGAGCAGAAGGACTTCAGAGTTTCTGCACAGGAAAGAAGAACAGATGATGGATAAGTGAAGGATATCAGCTGAGAGGACAGGAAGTCAGAGCATCAACATCAAACACAGATAAAACCAGCAGCATGAAGGGAGATTTAGTTCAGATGTGAAGCAGCTGACACTCACGTGACTCGGGGACACTGGCCCCAGGTGCAGCGCTGATAGTCTGGTTTAATGTACGTCTCCACCCCATCCTCCATCACACAGCTAACTGTGCGCGTCACCACATAGGCACACCAATTCCTGTGAAAACACACACACACACACACACACACACACACACACACACACACACACACACACACACACACACACACACACACACACACACACACACACACACACACACACACACACACACACACACACACACACACACACACACACACACACACACACACACACACACAAAGGCATTTAAGGAGAGAAGTAAACAAGCACTGACTGTTGCTTTCCTCCAAGTTCTAAATCAAAGATGCCCAAAACAGCCATGAGCCTGATCACCTGATCCGGGCCTCTGCAGACAGGAAGTGATAATCATCAGAGAGCTGGTTACTAGCTGATTGTGAGGCTCTATTATAAGTTTGAAGATCGAGATCTCAAACCCTGGACTCGTTTGTTCTTCTAAACTCAGAAACATGTCAGATCAGTTCAGACTTAATGCTGTTTAAACAGGGCTGCATTGTATCCATCCTCTACTGAAACACACACACACACACACACACACACACGCACACGCACACACACACACACACACACCAGCTCACCCCTTGAACACAAGACAGATTGTTGATGAAGCTTCAGCTCCTCTAGTTCAGTGAGTGTGAACTGGCGGCCTGTGGGCCCCACCCAGCCCACCGGACCTTTCCCATTCTCACTGAATCAGGAAGAGAGAAAATGCATGTTCTCGACTAAAAACTTCAGTTGAACCTGCAGCAGTTCTTAGAATCTGTTTTGCTTTCCACCAACATCGTTGCATTGTCTTGACAACCAACACTCACAGGAAGAAAGCAGCACATGTACAAGTAAACAGTCGCCACCGGGTTGGAAGGCAGAGCGAACTGAATAAGTTAAAGTTACATAAAACTCCTTTGGAGAAAAAAACTGGGGATTAAGCCATTTTTGGCAAACGGCGTGCTTGAAATATGACGTCAAAGTGATGGAGAGCGCAGTGAGGTTCATGACTGGGGAGGCACTGACTGCTCTGGAGTCAGACTTGCAAATACACACAGAACAAAAATATAAATGCATCACTTTTGTTTTTGCTCCCATTTTTCATGAGCTCCACTCAAACATCTGAATCTACACACACAAAACTTCTCCTTTACCGAGATAATCCATCCCACCTCACAGGTGTGGCACATCACGGGGCTGACTAGACAGCATGAATCATGTACAGGTGTGCCTTAGACCGCCCACAACAAATATGAGGAATAGAAGTGGGACAGCTGGGAAAACTCTGGCAGAGAATGATCCTGTAGGAACATCTCGAACCCTAACCCTGGAGCCACTTTCAGAGCAACGTTCACATTAAACATGTCTTAGTTTTTTATCTGTGGGGTGCAAAAGTTTCATGGCCAATCTGCAGCAGCAAAGAGCAGCAGTCGTGTTAAAGAACGTGAACTCTGTGTTGTTCTAGTGAACGTGAAAATGTGTCTTCAGTAATACCAGCTGTGGCCTGTTGGAAGGCTGATGCACCAATACGATGGCTTGGAACCAAGAAAGCACGTTTTAATCCCAGTTTACCATGGAAAGACCTTGTCCTGCAAGTCTCCCTCATGGAAACACATCTCTCTCGGTAAACTCACAGTAATCCACGCTTCCTCGTGCTGATCTGGAGAACACACTCATCTTAAAGGAATTTGGCTGAATTCATGTCATCAGCGCTGAGGCGGCCTCGCTCGTGGACTGCGCTGTGAGGCTGTGCTGGTTTTTTACACGGTGTGTTTGGGAAGCAGAGATCTAACAGCTCACCAGGAGCTGAACAAACACAGATGCTTAGAAATCAGCCTGCTCCGTGTTTGATCCCCCTCTTGTTCCACTGTGAAGATGTTATCACGGATTCAGTGGAACTCGTCCGTCCGTCATTTATCCCGACTCACTAACTCAAACTGTGACACGCAGCAGACGAGGGATAAATAAGGCAGCTTATGCATTCTGATGGAGAGCAGGCGCTGTTCTCACACAAATAAGCCGCCTCGCTCACTTTTGACCAGACCCAGATGTGCACACAGACACACAAACGTGCGTCTGTGCTTCCATTCTGGCAAACCCAAGCTTACTGTCCACGTCCTGCTGCCAGGGAGTTCATTTTCCATCCTTTCATCGTGGGACTGTGTGAGAGAAGCCTTTGTATTTGTTAGAGGAGAGCTAACCATGAGTGTAAAATCAATTAAGAGCGTGTGTGTGTGTGTGTGTGTGTGTGTGTGTGTGTGTGTGTGTGTGTGTGTGTGTGTGTTGGGCGGGGGGCCAGTTTACAAAAGCTAAAGTACTCCTACTCTCCTGTCACTCTGCGATTTCAAATAAAGGTCACTAGAGCATTAAAATGCTGAGAGCTCATGCATTAAAGGTTCAGTTGTTGTGTTTTCAGCTGAAGGGGCGACACACTTAAAAGATGTCGGCAGTAAATCAACCTTGTTGACTTTCTACTTTGTTTTTGTTTGCATTTGCATGTTTTGTTGCCAGACTCCTCGTGATCAGTGCAGGTTATTACTGAAACTCCCAGAAAGTACTCATTGGACCAGCGCCTAAAAGATCTACAGAGTCAACCCAATTCAATATGGCCGCCACAGCCAAGTGACGTAACTAAAGGCTGGTTCATGCTTCTCCGTCAGCTCCAACAGGGACAGACACGCACGGATTGATGGAAGCGATTTGCTCTCATACTTCTCCGTCTCCTGGAGAGTGTTGCAAGGCAATTCCCCACCAGGACAGCAGAGGGCGTAGCGCTGTTCTGTGGTATCCTGTCATGTATCGGTCCAAGATAGCATGTTTATATTGTGTTTTTTGTGTATATAAGAGACTTTTTAACACAGACCAATTTGTCTCTCATCCTCCTCCACCGCTTCATGCGCTCGCCACCTCCAAACCCACGTTTCCTATCATTTCTGTCCACAAATAAAACGCTTTTCACTCCTCCAGTCACGGGGGATTAAATGTTCATATTTTAGAGTTTTTTCACGAGGTATTCAAGCTTCTCCGTGTCTGCTGCTAGTTATCCTCAGCTCTCTTTGTTTTTGAGGGTGCAATGGTGACGGTGTAGACGACAGCGGCGTCCTGACCAATCACAAGCTCGCGTTCTGTCTCATTCGACGGATGTTTAAAAAGGTGGGCTCGACTCCGTACGTACTTGCGTGCCTGCCGGGGCCCTACACAAGGACGGATAATGGCGTTGCGTGTCTCTGCACTGACACAGATGGAGAAGCATGACTCAGCCTTAAGACTAAAGCTTTTAGTTTTACAGATACTGAGCTAACATTTCATGTTAAGCTAGCTGTTAATCCTACACCACACATGCATTACTGGAGCGCTAACAGATAATGTAATTGTTTGAAGTATTGTGTGAGATTGAGTATGACCTTATTTTCAAGATGTTCCAACTACAGGGGGATCACGCTCCTGAGTCTCCCTGGGAAGGTCTATTCGGGAGTTCTGGAGAGGAGGGTCCGTTAGATAGTCAAACCTCCTCATTGTTCAATTCAGTTCAAGTTTACTTATACAGCGCCAAATCACGACAAGGCACTTCAAATAAAAAACGTTCAGGAGGAACAAGGTGGTTTTCTTCCTGGCCGTAGAACACTAGACCAGCTCTAAACCCTTAGGGGGGTCCGAGGGGGCGTGGGAGTTTGTCCAAACACTCTACATTTGGAGAAGGCGTTCGACTGCGTCCCTCAGGGGGCCCTGTGGGGGCCCTGTGGGGGTACATCAGGAGTATGCAAGTATACGAACTGTTAGGACCCTGTACGACCGGTGTCAGAGCTTGGTCCACAATGTAAGTCAAGCTGATTCCTAGTGAGAGTCGGGCTCTGCCAAGGCTGCCCTTTGTCACAGATGCTGTTCATGAGTTTTATGGACAGGATTTCTAGGTGCAGCCAAGGCGTTGAGGGGATCCGTATTGGGAGCTGGCCCAAGTGGTTGGAGAGAGGGTAGTCTGGACCTCCCTGCTTAGGCTGCCGCCCCGTGACCTGACCCCAGATAAGCGGATGACGACTCAGAGTATAAGTGTACAAAATAAAATGAAAATGAAGCTTTCTTAGCTGCAACTGAGGAAACCGGCCGAGCTTTCGAAACAGAAATATTCCCGATCTTTAGGAAAATAACTTTCAGGTTTTCCACAAGCTTATTAAGAGTTCCAGCTTGTAGTCATACTCAGATTCATCCAATCTTCATGTTTTTGATTCACATCGTAACGGCAGGTCTGTTTGCAGTTACTATCGCGGTAACCAGAGCCCAAGTAAAACAACATGCATGGCCTTTCTAATTCAGATAGATAGCTAGCAGGCTAATGTAGCGCTAACGTGTCGCCTCAGGAGAGCTTGTCTGCAGGTAGGACACTGTAATGTGTGCAAACTGGGCATTTAACATGGTGGAAAAGCCAGAGCTGCATTCAACACTACAAGTCCAACAACCTCGTTACAAAACAACTTCTTTCTCGATTGGATTGTCCCTTCAGGCGTCGCCGCAGCGATTCATCGGTCTCCATTTTGTTCTAGTCCTTCACGTTAAAAGCAAATGCCTGCTCATTACTCAGAGTTCACAGCAGGAACCCGCACAGGAACACGGATCCAGCCAACACTTGAAGACACGTTCAAAAAGAGAAATAGCATCCAAACAGCAGAAGGGTCACAGCCAAGAGAGCACGGTGTAGAGTTCTGTATAGGCTTTTATGAACGACACGATTAGTCGACTAAACGTGTCGTTCATAACAGTTTAGCTTATTGCACCAGGAAGCTCTAAAATACCCATCATTAGCTTCTAGTGTGACGTGTGATCACTTATGTGCCATCTGATAATAAAGACAAGAGGATAGCTTATCAATCAGCTTTTAATCAACCTGTTAATTAACCCGTTAACCTGCTTCATCCTCCAGCCTCAACTCAGGAGATAGCAGAACACACCGAGGTACGCCTCTGCAGCACGGCTGGTCCACACGTCAGCAGTCAGGGACCACCGACAGCTCTGAGGGTCTGCTTTAGCGTGAAGATAAAAGATATTAAAGTTCATTTATTTAACAATTTACTAATTCTGTTATATGTAATAAAGTTGGTTAAGATTTAACACAAAGAAAATGTTTTATGCTTTAAAATAATATTTGATTGTTCAGTCATCGACTTTTTTATTTAATCATAAATGCATTTTATTCTGATAATTATTTTATTTGTGTCCACACACACACACACACACACACACACACACACACACACACACACACACACACACACACACACACACACACACACACACACACACACACACACACACACACACACACACACACCTTAAAGGTTGTTTAATTTTTCTTTTCCATCATGGTGGTGAAGTGGGATCAGCCGGGTAGGTGGTAGTCGTGGTAACCGGGGTTGAGCTGCTTGATCATCTCTGTGAAACCTTGATACCCACCATGGGCAGGAGTCTCGTGACCAACATGCTCACAGTGGCCTCGGTCAGGACGTTAGCTTGCTGAGGTGTGCACGTAACAAACTCGTCCACTGAAGAGGAGCACTGTTATTAACACGTAACGTAGCGGGATGAAAGTAATCATTAGCGTTTGTAATTAGAAGAAGAAGAAGAAAATATCATTTCTATAGCGCCTCTCAAGATAAAAATCACGAGGCGCTTCACAAAAACAAAACAAAAAATAAAAAAATTGTAAAAATATAAAAAAGCATTTCGAAAATGTTTAAAATATATTCAAAATGAGCAAAATAGACAATTGGGATTTAAAAGAAAAAATGTTAAGAAAGAGAGAGAGTGAACAGGAAAGAGGGAAACCAGTGGATCCTGAGGAAGGTGGAATAGGTGGGAGAGCAGAATAAAGAGAGAGAGGTGAAGAAGGTCATACAAAAGCCAGCTTGAACAAGTGAGTCTTCAGCTGCTTTTTAAAGGAGACCACTGAGTCCACTGATCTCAGGCTCAGGGGGAGAGAGGTCCAGAGTCTGGGGGCCACAGCAGCAGATGATCTGTCACCTTTGACCTTTAGCCTGGTGCTGCACAACCAGTAGGCTTCGATCACTGGACCTCAGGGACCTGCTGGGGGTGTAGGGACTTAGAAGATCACCAATGTAAGATGGTGCTTGTCCATGTAAGGCCCTATAGACCAGAACCAGGATCTTGAAATGAACCCTGAAGTTGACTGGCAGCCAGTGAAGCTGGAGGAGAAGCGGGGTGATGTGGGTGTGTTTGGAGGACTTGGTCAGAAGCCGAGCACAGGCGTTCTGAACCACCTGTAGACGGTTCAGGGAGGTTCTGCTCAGACACGTGAAAAGAGAGTTACAGTAGTCTAAGCGTGAGGAGATGAAGGTGTGGAGAACTGTCTCAAGTTCAGAGCGGGACAGAATGGGACTCAGCTTAGCAACGTTCCTGAGATGGAAGAAGGAAGAGCCAACAAGAGAACTGACATGAGAATCCAGGGTGAGAGCTGGGTCAAAGGTCACGCCAAGATTCCTGACGGAAGATTTGGTGTGAGAAGCAAGCTGACCAAGAGAGTCTCTGACTTTGGGAACCAGTTTGTCTGGGGCACAGATGAGGATCTCAGTCTTATCTTCATTCAGCTGAAGAAAGCTCCCACCATCCAGGTTCTGATAGAGTCTAAGCAGGTGTGTAACAGCTGCAGCTTAGACATCTCATGGGGCTTAAAGGAGATGTACAGTTGGATGTCATCTGCATAAAGATGGTAGGAGATTCCTTTGAAGAAGCTCAGGATGTGCTGAAGAGGAAGAAGATAGAGGAGGAAGAGCAGAGGCCCCAGCACAGAACCTTGTGGGACACCATGGGTAAGAGAGGTGGTGGAGGACCTAAACTTGGAGACGGCCACAGAAAAGGAGCGCTCAGAGAGATAAGAGGAGAACCACTCCAGAGCAGATCCTGATAGGCCTACCCAGTCTCTCAGCCTCTCCAGTAGCAGGTGATGGTCAACAGTGTCAAAGGCTGCAGTCAGGTCCAGCAGGACCAGAACAGAACCAGAACCCTGCATCACTGTGAGTCAGAAGGTCATTAGAGACCCTAAGAAGAGCCGTTTCAGTAGAATGAGCTCTACGAAAACCTGACTGGAAGCTATCATAGATGTTATGTTCATCAAGAGCAAAAGTACGTGACATACAAACGTGTTCTAAAGGTGATAACGTCACCGCCACCACTGGTGCTGCTACAGCTATAAATACAAGTAGTTCTGTTGATGTTAGCAGCTAACACGAGGTAAACTTCCCAAGGCGACTCTTTGTTCTCTGCCATCACGAGCTTGTGCGGTGCTCGTGCATCGCAGCTGTGCTCTCGTGAAAGGAGAGTTTCACTTTGCAGAGTTTGCGCTCTGATTGCGATGGGTTTGAAAATGTCTTTTACAAGAGGAATTATCAATTTTACATGGTAAAATACTCCAGAAAGTGGATTTATTATGAAAAATGGACCCTTTAACGTTCATGGACTCATCCATCTTGATTAATGATCAAGAAAAAAATGGCCTGTATTTATATAACGCCTTCTCAGGGTTCTACAACCCCCCAAGGCACTTCACAACAGTCATTCCCCCTTTCACACACTGGTGGAGATGAGCTACGATGTAGCCACAGCTGCCCTGGGGCGCACGGACAGGGGTGAAGCTGCCAAACAAGTTCCACCGGTCCCTCTGACCACCACCAGCAGGCAAGATGGGTTAAGAGTGTTGCCCAAGGACACAACAGCAGCATTCTCTTGTCTGAGCCGGGATCGAACCTGCAACCTTCCGATTACTGGATAACCCGCTCTTCCTCCTGAGCTGCTGCTGTCCCTCTGTTGATGGTTTAGCATCCAGAAAACAGCAGAGCATGTCTTGGCTGGTAGAAGCTAACCCTTAGCATTAGCAACCCCACCACACAGCAGAACTCCTCCAGGCTCGAGTTATTTGTGGAGATAAAACATCAACATTGCAGAGCAGAGTCAGTGGTAGAGCCGTGCTACTGTTAGCCAATCAGAGGAGAGATGTCAAAATATCAGGAAATTAGCCTCCAAATCCTGCCGTCTGAAGCTCAACTCTGATGTGGCTCACTTTTAGTTCAAACACATACACCTGTTCTTTTTTGCCAAGAGTATGACTAACAAGCCAAGGCATTGATTCCTATCAGAGACCACCGCTAATGTATTGATTCAATGAGTGAACCACACCTTTAATACATTGGCAAATTCCAAAGACTCAGGCAAAATATGTTAGCGCTACTCTTGTTTCCTGTCCAACTTCATACCAGCATCACATGAAAACCCATATAGCAACCAGTTTCTGGACACATAATGGATGTTTACTGGTGTATTTCCAAACTCATCCAGTGAACAGCAGATAAGACAGAAACAGAAACCTACAGCACAATGCTTTTCTTTGCCAGCATTGTGAACTTCAGCTGTTTACATCCCCACCCTCAACAGGATGAATGGCTTCCACAGATTTATTCAACAATGAGCTGGATAGAGACGTGGATCTGTTAAGATACCAAAGCACTGTCGACCCTTTACATGTTGGAACAGGAAGTCATAAACTGAAAAATCTAAGCTAAAAAAATTTAATTGCTGAATAATTTTCATCTGTTAGTTTCTTTAAAAATAAAATAACAACTATTTGTTTTCAGCCACTGATTATTCAGAAAGACCACCACGCCTTTGTCTCACCCCTAGTAGAGTTGGTGAAACCAAGGCCAGGTTATCCGGTGGGAGTTATGGAGCAGGCCCAGTGGCCCACACCCACATGGTGGCGCAGTGGTTAGCACTGTTGCCTCGCAGCAAAAAGGTTGCAGGTTCAAAACTCGGCTTCTGCCTTTCTGCGTGGAGTTGCATGTTCTTCCCATGCAAGCGTGGGTTTTCTCCAGGTGCTCTGGTTTCCCCCACAGCTGTGGTTATTGACTGCACTAAGAGAGCATCCAAGTAGTTTCTGCTTCTTTTTCTCAGTCAGTAAATTTATACTTCTGTTCTTTGTTTTGCTGGTTGAACGGGGAAACGCTGGGTCATTTAACTGCTTGGTCAGACATGTTAGGGGGCTGCATGAGGAACTTGTACGGGTGTCCAGCTTCTCCGGTCTCGTGCCCAGGAACAGTTGTTAGAGCGTCTGGCTGCTCCTGTTTCCCACGGCATGCTGTAGTCATGCTGGTGTGGACCTCTGAGGGAAACCACAGAATTACAGTGGGGCAAAAAAGTATTTAGTCAGCCACCGATTGTGCAAGTTCTCCCACTTAAAATGATGACAGAGGTCAGTAATTTTCATCATAGGTACACTTCAACTGTGAGAGACAGAATGTGAAAAAAAATCCATGAATTCACATGGCGGGATTTTTAAAGAATTTATTTGTAAATCAGGGTGGAAAATAAGTATTTGGTCAATAACAAAAATTCAACTCAATACTTTGCAACATAACCTTTGTTGGCAATAACAGAGGTCAAACGATTACTATAGGTCTTTACCAGGTTTGCACACACAGCAGCTGGTATTTTGGCCCATTCCTCCATGCAGATCTTCTCGAGAGCAGTGATGTTTTGGGGCTGTCGCCGAGCAACACGGACTTTCAACTCCCTCCACAGATTTTCTATGGGGTTGAGGTCTGGAGACTGGCTAGGCCACTCCAGGACTTTCAAATGCTTCTTACGGAGCCACTCCTTTGTTGCCCGGGCGGTGTGTTTGGGATCATTGTCGTGTTGGAAGACCCAGCCACGTTTCATCTTCAAAGCTCTCGCTGATGGAAGGAGGTTTTGGCTCAGAATCTCACGATACATGGCCCCATTCATTCTGTCCTTAACACGGATCAGTCGTCCTGTCCCCTTAGCAGAAAAACAGCCCCAAAGCATGATGTTCCCACCCCCATGCTTCACAGTAGGTATGGTGTTCTTGGGATGCAACTCAGTATTCTTCCTCCAAACACGACGAGTTGAGTTTATACCAAAAAGTTCTACTTTGGTTTCATCTGACCACATGACATTCTCCCAATCCTCTGCTGTATCACCCATGTGCTCTCTGGCAAACTTCAGACGGGCCTGGACATGCACTGGCTTCAGCAGCGGAACACGTCTGGCGCTGCAGGATTTGATTCCCTGCCGTTGTAGTGTGTTACTGATGGTGACCTTTGTTACTGTGGCCCCAGCTCTCTGCAGGTCATTCACCAGGTCCCCCCGTGTGGTTCTGGGATTCTTGCTCACCGTTCTCATGATCACTTTGACCCCACGGGATGAGATCTTGCGTGGAGCCCCAGATCGAGGGAGATTATCAGTGGTCTTGTATGTCTTCCATTTTCTGATAATTGCTCCCACAGTTGATTTTTTCACACCAAGCTGCTTGTCTATTGTAGATTCACTCTTCCCAGTCTGGTGCAGGTCTACAATTCTTTTCCTGGTGTCCGTCAAAAGCGCTTTGGTCTTGGCCATAGTGGAGTTTGGAGTCTGACTGTTTGAGGCTGTGGACAGGTGTCTTTTATACAGATAATGAGTTCAAACAGGTGCCATTAATACAGGTAACGAGTGGAGGACAGAAAAGCTTCTTAAAGAAGACGTTACAGGTCTGTGAGAGCCAGAGATTTTCCTTGTTTGAAGTGACCAAATACTTATTTTCCACCCTGATTTACAAATAAATTCTTTAAAAGTCCTGCCATGTGAATTCATGGATTTTTTCCACATTCTGTCTCTCACAGTTGAAGTGTACCTATGATGAAAATTACTGACCTCTGTCATCATTTTAAGTGGGAGAACTTGCACAATCGGTGGCTGACTAAATACTTTTTTGCCCCACTGTAATTTCTGTTTTCCTGCGCTGCTGGTGTTTACTGTTTACATCTTACATTTACTGTTTATTAATTCATCTTTATTTATATAGCAGCTTCTACTGCCTTGTGGGAGCCAAGGCACTGAAATTAGGATACACTAAAAACATGAAGAGCAATAAAAAGGAGATAGAAGCAACATAAAACCAAGTCACATAAAAGACAAACGATAAAACTGCATCTTCAAACGAATCATTCCAGAGAGAAGGAGCCAGTAGCTCCAAGTCAGCCGAGTGAAGGGTTCATGATGGTCTAAACGGGACTATAAACAGATCATGAACACACAGATGTTGCTTTATACATTCGTGCCATGGAGAACATTTGTGTTTGGGAGTATCGATATGTTTAGGAAATGCTTGAGTGTGTGTCGAAGTTAGTTGATCAAATGTAAGCAGCGTAGCGATGCTAACGGCTGAGTGCTTTGCTAAGACGTGTGCAGACTTCTATAATGTATTATTATAGTTACGGTGAGGAAATACTTATAAAGATCTTCATTTAAGAAAAGCAAGCCTTTGGTGAAGATTCTTGTGTTTGTTTTAGTTTGCTGCTAGCATCACAGCTACATGCTGTTAGGGACAGAACATCCTCTAAACACAGAACAAATTCCCAATTATTCACAGGTTGTGCCAAATAAAACTAAAATATCTCAAAGACTAAACCTCACATCTGTCATCTTTTGGCATTTTGAGAGAGAGGAGATTAAGATGAAGAGTTTGATGGGTAATATGTGCACGGTATGTAAAAGTTGGGTCACTAAGGAGTAAAAACCAATACCAATCTTCTCTGATATTACATTTTATGGCCAATATCGTTCTAATATCAGACATCCCTATTTTTTAGTAATTAAACTGAGTTGGAGTTTACCTGTCTGCATCCTGGAGATCCCGTCTGCACGCCATACAACAACTAGCCACCTTTGTAGAAAGGTGCGCTGAACTTGTGCTCATTACCGTCACTGAGGCAAGCGCACATTAAACAGTAAATCATTAAATCCTCTTTTTCATCTTTTGAAACCTTTTACAGATGAAAGCCGCATCAGAATTACTGTGAGTGAGCGACCACTTCCTAACCTTCTGTATTGCTGAATGATGCGAGAATTCATAAATATTTATATTTTAACATCTTAAAAGATGGCAAAAAAAAAACTTGGTGGAATTACATCATGAAAATAATTAGTAGGAAGCCCAAGCCACGCCCACCTACTTCCGGACCATCGGTCCCCGGAATGAAAAAATGAACGCAAGTCAACGGGGCTAAAAACGCTATTTTCTAATTCCGCTTGTTTTGTGCCTTGGATTTCACACATGATGCCCGTGAACTTTAAAGACACATTTTGATACCAAGAACGCGCTGATTTTCGAACGGGTGGAAACGCGATTTTAGGTTTTGTGTGAAAATAAGTCCAGGACTACAAATGAGCTTCATGAAAGTGACGTCATCAAACCAGACACGGAGAAAACTGAGGGAAAAGGGCTGTAAGTTACTTCCCACAGGAGGAAAGAACCAGGTCATGTGGGAAGTAGCAGCTACGCTACGGGGGAGGAGCTTATGTGGTGATGTCACACATGCAACGTGCCGATTTCTGGTGTGTAGCCATGTAAATTACGAACATTTACAAGCTGATAAATCTGAAAGTACATGACTGCTGTGGTCGAAACACCTTCATTACTTTTCATTTAAAAAGCAGTACAACATGTGTGATCCAGGGCGTGAGGCAAGCCAGTTAGAAAATAGTGTTTTTAGCCCCGATGACTTGTGTTCATTTTTTCGTTCTTCCGGGGACCCGTGAGCCGACCGGAAAGGGAGGAGACTTAGGCTCCCTATGGCAAGCATGATAACAGAGTAAGCAGAAGCCTGTGAACACATATCTACCGCCTTGCTGCCAGACACCTAACAGTGAAGCATGCTTTGTCTGTGCCCACTTTTATTTACAGAACCATAACCCAGCAGGAGCTGAACTCTTGCACCTGTCTATGCATTCCTTTACTTCCTAATAAATTCCACCTCATATGAAACGCCAAACACTTCAGAGCCAAACAGGAAGTCAAAACTTAGCGTCTCAACCCAAACTGCTCTGTGTGTCCACAGGAGCCCCGCAGAGGACATCTGGGAGAACATTCTACTACAAAGGTGATGGAGACCGTAGGTGGGAGGAAATCAGAGAGGAAAACGGGGGATGGGCTCTAATGCTTCGGTAGAAAATACAACCTTCTGTTGAGGGACCTTCCCTTTAGCTTTCTGTGTAGTCACAGACAGTGACCTGAGAGGGAGGGGCTTATCTCAGCATTTTAACTGTGACCCCTACAGGTCAAGCCCCTCCTCCAACTTCCTTGTAAAGACAAACCCCTGTACACACACTGAGGGCTAGATATATTGTCACAGACGACAGCACACACATTTAAGTGTCTACACACGTTCTCCTTTGGAGCTGACCCAGAACCAGAGGACAGTGGGACTGTGTAAACCTCTCAGACTGTTTATCCCGACAGACAAGAAGATGGAAGAAGCTCCGAGACTCAGCCAAGATTGTCCAGATATTCTTCAGTATTTAAGCATCGTGGTTTCATGAACTTGTGTCAGATCCTCCTGTTAATGGTTTTAACCCTGGTCTCATGTCCCATATGTGCCTGCGGTTTCACTTGTTCCAAGCTGTTGATTCTTCATTTTATTAAAGACCAAGTTCACTGAGGAACGTTTTTTTATTAGTTATTTTTAAATAGGACCCCTCTCTCTGAGTTTAACATGCAGGCTACCCCTTTTCCTAGCCTGGCAAGTCATCCTATATATGTGAATGTATACTCTAGCCATGACCTATGGACAGCTTAGTTGGGATCTTTGTCTTTCAAACGGTCTCTGTGTAGCATGGAAGAAAAATGTGTAATTCATTCCACCAAAACTCCTTTCATTTCAATAACTCATTAAATGCTAATGACGACTAAAGTCAACATTTGCATTTTTTACTGTGTGGGCGTCGGAACGAGCCCCCGCACCGTGAGAACAAACATCCCAGCTCTAAAACCGATCTTCATCTGCATACGTCACACGTCACATGATCAGGAAGCAGAACATCCATGTGTTAGATCGTTTTGGGCCGCTGCTGTAAAAAACGTGAGGAGCAAACCAGAAAAGCTTCTGCCGATCACAATTCAGCAACGGATTATGAAAGAACGGATAACGCTCGAAACGTGCGGATTCTTGCTGGTGTAAAAGGTGAGTCTCCGCTTTGTTTTGTTAGGTTAGGTGTTGACAACATCATAGAGCGCAACGTTCTGTGACTCAAAAAACAAAACCAGTGAAAACGCTGAAAACGCTGGCAGCGAAGGGCTTTCTGATCAGGAAACGGCTGGCTGTGAATGAGTTCACTTTTTAATTATATTTTTTAATTGACTCAAAATAAATGTTTTGTTTCTTGTTTTTCATTTTATTGTAAGATTCTCCTTTAATGGGATATTTTAGAGTTTGAGAAAAGTTAGCTTGGTTCTTTTTAAGGATGCACCAAAATGAAAATTCTTGGCTGAAAACCGACACACCGAAAGAAATGTTGTCCAAAACTAAAACCATAGCATTAGGACCGTAAAACGAACCCTTTAAAAGGGTCGCAGTATTAGAATAAACGAGCCACAGCTACAAATATAATCCCTCACGAAGTCATTACTTTACACCAGAAGACAGCAGAGATGCGTAACTTCAGTCTGAGCAACACTTTTGGGTAGACATTCACTCGTCAGCGAGGAAGACGCTGCTGCTGCGTCTGTGTGCTTCATGAGAGTAGACGTGCTTCACACACATGATCCAGAACTTATCTGACCATGTTCAGAACACGGTGGGTGAAGGAACGATGGTAAAAACACCACTAACAGTGACAGGCGTAGAGGGAATGTGAAAGAAGGAAGAAAAACGTGTTAAATGTGAGACTAAAAGTAAAAGTGTGTCACATAACTGATCATTCCAGCATTTGAATATAAAACAGCGTTACTGAAAGGGGATGACTTGAATTTTGAAACCAGGATGTAGTTTTTACAAAGCAAAGAGCAAGCTGTCACAAGAGGGATGAAACAACAACGGGCTTCACCCACGGCCTGTTTTGGCGCTGTTGTTTTGGAGATTTTGGTGTTTCCGAAATGCACTTTTGGGTCGTCTTGGGCCAAAAGTTTTCGGTGGCCATACTTTTGGTGCATCCCTAGTTCTTTTACTTTGAATGGCCTCATTCTGTGACGTCACTTCCTCCAGCTCCAGTCGGTTCGGAGCTGTGGTGGAGGGAGAAGAGCTGAGATGGGCTGGATGACTTTCACTGCTGCTGGACTGTGTTATTCCACTCTGGGAGGAATAAAAGTGCAGCCAGTTGGGCTGAACCCGAGCTTCTGAGTCATTCATCACCGACACGATGCAGAACTTTTTGGTGGTCTGGTGCTGAGTCAGGTCCACATGCTGTTGGATAACCAACAGCGTGATGTACTCACACTGCAGATGTCAGTCGTTGAGGCAGTCCACCATACTCTGTTGAAGAAGACGCTAATACACCTGTTTCTAACTAACGGACTTAGGTACCTCCATCTGCTCTTGATTCAAGGTCAAGTCTAAATCAGGGGTGTCAAATATACGGCCCGCGGGCAGCAACCATCGGGACGGCCCCATTTCCACCTAGGAAGCAGCTGAAGTCTCCTGTGTGGGAATATTGTAGACATATTCCCACACAGGAGACTTCAACTGCTTTCAAGAAACTCCTGAAGACCCTGCTCTTCAGAGAGCATCTTCTAAACTAGCACCCTCCCTGCACCCCCCCCCCCTCTACCATCCACTCCTTGTTCCCTCCTCTCCATGACTGATGTCATGTTGTTGTTGTTGTTGTTGTTGTTAGCCTCAAGGGCAACATGCCGATTATCACTTATAAGTCGCTTTGGACAAAAGCGTCTGCTAAATACATAAACATAAACATAAATACATAAACATAAACATAAATACATAAACATAAACATAAATACATAAACATAGATGGAAATGCAACGTTTTGTTGTTCTCTGCAGCGTTTCTATGGAAACTAACAAACGTGAAAACAAATGTGAATATCCAAAACCGGAAGTAGAATTTAAGGCTTTATATTTTAAAATAAAAGTTCAATGAACTCATGAACTACTCATGTAAACAACTCACAATCCCTTTTAACAACATACTGCATGTTTTACGTTTAACATCTAAACATGTTTATTTAGGGAAGGGTCTTACGGACAACACACCAGTAGTAAAATAGCAAGACTCCAAATCCTGCCATTTTCTGCCCACTGGGTAATACCTGCTTCCTGAAACGGGGGCGCCAACGCCCTTATTTTCCACAGAGATGGACTCACACGCATGCATTCACATTAGAGACCACTGCAAAAGCGTTAAAAACAGGTGGGTGAGAGTTTTAACCGTTTTGATTTCATGTGCCTGCCTCCTGGAGCTTTGAGCTGCAGTTACAACGCTGTGATCACTTCTTCATGCAACAGTGACAGAAACATTTAATGCTGTGGACAGATTGTATTTAAGTACTTGGAACATCACAAGTCTACAGCTGAAGGACTAGCTGTAATACCACGCATCGAACAGGCGGGCAGACCAAGAACCAAACTTCTTTAACTCAGTCTGATAAATAAAGAAATGACAGATATCGTTTTTAATAAGATGCTCTGATAAAGGACGGAGCTCGTCTGGAAACCAAAGCAAACATGGGGCAAGGAGCAGGGGTCCGTAACTGAACCCAGTAAAGGTTTCTGAACTTCAAACAGCAGCAGCATGACACGTAAAAATGCCCTCCATTGTGATGTTTCAGTACTCTGATGTGATCTCATGAAACACAGGAAATATTGTTTTTGACCAAACCAGTTCAGCTGCTTCTACACATAAAATCCCCCTAAACACAAGCCCGTCTGATGTTTTTACAGCTGTGTGTGATGGAAACCAGCCCCAGCCTTTTATTTGTGTTAAAAGGAAAATTTAGAGCATTTTCAGTAAACTGGTCTTTAGTTTCAGCATACACAAAGGCTCTGACGGGACCGGAGTGCTTGGCTCTCAGAAGGATCCTGTCAGCCAGCAGAAGCAGACGGAGAGAGCTTCTCCCTTCAGGACCGCCGAGCAGCTGCCTCCGCGACTAGTGGAGCAGTTACGATTACAGATCATTCAATCAAATGATGTTAGGGACTCCTGGCGAAATACAACACCAACACACGATTTCTTTCTCTTCTGGCTTGTCCCTTCAGATGTCTCCACACCCAATCACCTGTCTCCGTTTAGTCCTACCATCTGCTTCCTCAACTCTTTCACTCCATCATAAATCACCTTGTAGGTCTTCCTCTCACCTCCTGACTGGTGGCTTCAACCTCTGCATCCTTCTACCGATGTCATCCTTGTCTCTCCTCTAGACGAGTCCAAACCATCTAAAGCCTAATTTATACTTCTCCATCAGCTCTGCGAGGGAGACACACACTCACTCACTCACACACTCACACACTCACACACTCACACACTCACACACTCACACACTCACACACTCACACTCACACACTCACACTCACACTCACACACACTCTCACACTCTCACACTCTCACACACACACACACACACACACACACACACACACACACACACACACACACACACACACACACACACACACACACACACACACACACACACGCACACGCTGACAGAGACGCTTTGCTTTCAGACTTCTCCGTCAGCTGATTGTTGCAAAGCAATTCCCCGCCAGGACAACAGAGGGCGTAGCGCTGGTCGGAGGTATCCTGCCACCATTACAGTCACGTATCCGGTCCATGATAGTGTGTTTACTATTGTGTTTACGTTGTTTTAATGTATTTCAGAGATACATTTGTTACTCGTTCCCCTCCACCTCTTCATGCGATCTGCACCTCTAAACTCACATTTCTCGTCTTTTCCATCCACGAACAAAACTCTTGCTGCAATCCAAGATGGTGGCGCCACCGCTCGTCAGCACCCAAAGGGAGTAGCGGCCACGCGGGGCCTATCTATGGGTGTTTCTCAATGTCAAGGCGCCTGGCCTTGTGAGGCGATGTCTTGCGAGGCCAGGCTCCTTGCTTACACGGTCCTTCCTTGGTCAAAGAAAATGTTAAATGGAACAGACCTCCTCCTTGAACCGTCACCTTATCGTGGTGGAGGAGTTTGAGTGCCCTAATGATCCTAGGAGCTATGTTGTCTGGGGCACTTAGTGCCCCTGGTAGGGTCTCCCATGACAAACTGGTCTTAGGTGAAGGGTGAGACAAAGAACGGTTCGAAGGATCTTTCATGGAGGTTAAAACGAAGAGTCGGAGTACCCGGCCCGGAGGGTTACCGGGGTCCCACCCTGGAGCCAGGCCTGGGGTTGGGGCCCATGAGCGAGCGCCTGGTGGCCGGGCTTTCGCCCATGGGGCCCGGCCCAGCCCGATTTAGATACATGGGCTCGTCCAACTGTGGACCCACCACCCGCAGGAGGAACATGAAGGGTCCGGTGCAATGCGAATCGGGTGGCAGACCAAGGCGGGAGCCTTGGCGGTCCAATCCCCGGACAAGAAAACTAGTTTTTGGGACATGGAACGTCACCTCGCTGGCGGGGAAGGAACCGGAGCTTGTGGCAGAGGTTGAGCGGTACCGGCTAGATATAGTCTGACTCACCTCGACACATTGCATTGGCTCTGGAACCCGAGACCTGGAGAGGGGTTGGACACTCTACTTTGCTGGAGTTGCTCCGGGTGAGAGGCGGAGGGGTGGGGTTGGCTTTTTGTTAGCCCCGAGACTCTCTGCCTGTGTGTTGGGGTTTACCCCGGGGGACAAGAGGGTAGCTTCCTTACGCCTTCGGGTCGGGGAACGGGTCCTGACTGTTGTTTGTGCTTATGGGCCAAATATCAGTTCAGAGTACCCACCCTTTTTGGAGTCCCTGGGACGAGTGCTAGATAGTGCTCCATCAGGGGACTCCATTGTCCTGCTGGGGGACTTCAATGCTCACGTGGGCAATGACAGCTTGACCTGGAGGGGTGTGATTGGGAGGAACGGCCCACCTAATCTGAACTCGAGCTGTGTTTTGTTATTGGACTTCTGTGCAAGCCGCAGTTTGGCCATAACGAACACCATGTTCGAACATAAGGATGCCCACCGGTACACTTGGTACCAGGGCAGCCTAGGTCGCAGGTCGATGATAAATTTTGTAGTCGTATCATCTGACCTGCGGCCGTATGTTTTGGACACCCGAGTGAAGAGAGGGGCGGAGCTGTCAACTGATCACCACCTGGTGGTGAGTTGGATCAGATGGCAAGGGAACATGCCGCGTAGACCTGGCAGACCCAAACGCATAGTGAGGGTCTGCTGGGAACGCCTGGCAGAAGAACCTGTCAAGACGGTCTTCAACTCCCACCTCCGGCAGAGCTTTGACCACGTCCCGAGAGCAGTGGGGGACCGTGAGTCCGAGTGGGCCTTGTTCCACTCTGCGATTGTCGAGGCGACTGTTGCTAGCTGTGGTCGTAAGGTGGCCGGTGCCAGTCGTGGTGGCAACCCCCGTACCCGCTGGTGGACACCAGAGGTTCGGGGAGCCGTCAGGCTGAAGAAGGAGGCCTACAGGGCGTGGCTGGTCTGTGGGTCTCCGGAGGCAGCAGACAGGTACCGGATAGCCAAGCGGGGTGCAGCAGTGGCAGTTGCTGAGGCAAAATCTCGGGCGTGGGAGGAGTTTGGTGAGGCCATGGAGAAAGACTATCGATCGGCTCCAAAGAGGTTCTGGCAAACTGTCCGGCGCCTCAGGAGAGGAAGGCAGCAACTCGCTCACACTGTTTACAGTGGGGATGGGGAGCTGCTGACGTCAACTGAGGCTATAGTCGGACGGTGGAAGGAATACTTTGAGGAGCTCCTCAATCCCACCAATGCGCATTCCGAGGAGGAACCAGAGCTGGGAGGCCTGGGGATGGACTGTCCGATCTCGGGGGCAGAAGTTGCTGAGGTAGTCAAACAACTACACAGCGGCGGAGCCCCGGGGGCGGATGAGGTTCGTCCTGGGTATCTCAAGGCTATGGATGTTGTAGGGCTGTCATGGTTGACACGTCTCTACAACATTGCGTGGTCATCGGGGGCAGTTCCTAGGGAGTGGCAGACCGGGGTGGTGGTCCCCATCTTTAAGAAGGGTGGCCTGAGGGTGTGTTCCAACTATAGGGGGATCACACTCCTCAGCCTCCCTGGACAGGTCTACTCCAAGGTACTGGAGAGGAGGGTCCGATCGATAGTTGAATCTCAGATAGAGGAGGAGCAATGTGGTTTTCGTCCTGGCCGTGGAACTGTGGACCAGCTCTATACCCTTGCAAGGGTGATGGAGGGGGCATGGGAGTTTGCCCAACCAATCCACATGTGCTTTGTGGATTTGGAGAAGGCTTATGACCGTGTCCCCAGGGGCACCCTGTGGGGGACGCTCCAGGAGTATGGGGTGGGTGGCTTTCTGTTAAGGGCCATTCAGTCCCTTTACCAGAGGAGCGTGAGTTTGGTCCGCATAGCCGGTAGTAAGTCGGACCTGTTCCCAGTGAGGGTTGGACTCCGCCAGGGCTGCCCTTTGTCACCGGTTCTGTTCATCACTTTTATGGACAGAATTTCTAGACGCAGCCGTGGTGTGGAGTGTGTCGAGTTTGGTGGCAGGAGAATCTCGTCTCTGCTTTTTGCGGATGATGTGGTCCTCCTAGCTTCATCCAGCTCTGACCTTCAGCTCTTGCTGGGTAGGTTCGCGGCCAAGTGTGAAGCGGCTGGGATGAGGATCAGCACCTCCAAATCTGAGACCATGGTTCTCGACCGGGAAAGGGTGGCTTGCCAACTCCGGGTCGGGGGAGTGGTCCTATCTCAAGTGGAGGAGTTTAAGTATCTCGGGGTCTTGTTCACGAGTGAGGGTAGGAGGGATCGGGAGATCGACAGGCGGATTGGTTCGGCGTCTGCAGTGATGCGGACGCTGAGCTGATCTGTCGTGGGGAAGAGGGAGCTGAGCCAGAAAGCCAGGCTCTCGATTTACCGGTCGATCTACGTCCCAATCCTCACCTATGGTCATGAGCTTTGGGTAATGACCGAAAGAACGAGATCGCGGATACAAGCGGCCGAAATGAGTTTCCTCCGTTGGGTGGCCAGGCTCAGCCTTAGAGATAGGGTGAGGAGCTCGGACATTCGGGAGGGACTCGGAGTAGAGCCGCTGCTCCTCCGGATCGAAAGGAGCCAGTTGAGGTGGTTTGGGCATCTGGTCAGGATGCCTCCTGGACGCCTCCCTGGGGAGGTGTTTCGGGCATGTCCTGCCGGCAGAAGGCCCCCGGGCGACCCAGGACACGTCAGAGAGGTTATATCTCCAATCTGGTCCGGGAACGCCTTGGGGTCCTGCCGGAGGAGCTGGTGGACAAGGCCGGGGAGAGGACGGCCTGGAGCTCCCTAGTTGGGATGCTGCCCCCGCGACCCAGACCCGGATAAGTGGAGGAAGACGACGACGACGACGGAACAGACTTGCATCATGTGACCGCCGTGGAAGTAACGTCAAGTGACACAGGAAACAATGCTATAATTTATACGTATTAGTTTCAATATAAATATATAACACCTTTTACTTTTTAAATTGTGTACATGTTTATTAAATTAAATATTTAAGTGAGGTACTACCCGCTAGCCACTGAAGCTGCAGCTACTAAGCTACTAACCAACCACAGATAACTTCTTTGGATCTAAAACAACATTTTAAATGAGTTGATTTACATTTTTACTTGAAATTTGCCCCCGAAGTAGCTGCCGGCTTCTGATCCGCCATCCGTTTGAAAACACTGCGGTGTATTCTGGGAAATGTTTGGCCAAGGCTAGGCTACAAGACACCTCTCGTGTATCCTTGCTCAGCTAGCTAAACGGCTAACAAACGGGGAACACGCGCCTCGGTAGAACATGAACACTGGAACACGCCTCGGCGGCTCCTGATGACGTATCTCCTAGGCAACCGGGGCGGGGCCAAGACATCAAGGTGAGGTTCCTTGGTATTGAGAACACCTCATGTCTATGGCCTCACCAACAGGCAGCCCTGTTAATCGATGCTAGATAAATGAGAACAGAAGGAAAGGAAGGCACCTTATTCTTCTCCCAGACGGAGAACGAATGATTCATTCATGCCTACGAAAGATATCTGAACTAAAACTGAGACCACCAGCTGCTAGATTAAAGCCGTGTAGCTGGAGCTATTCAGTTAGAGCGCTCAGCGTCTACGCGTTTCCGTGGCAACGCTGGCAGTCCACTTCAGCTCTGTTTCTCCACGTATTGTATTCAAGTTTTCATCATGTTTGTGTCATTTTCATGTTCGGCTCCAGAGTCGGGATGTTTAGAGACTCAAGCAGCAGCTGTGAGTTTTACGATGGCGGTCATGTGACCCTAAAGTCTTTCATGAAGTCAGACCATTTCTATGTCACAAATACACAATCAGAACTCATACTACACACTAAGAAAATATTCAGTTATGTACATTATATTATAAATATGACTGCGTTTGCCATGGGGTTGACTCTTCTGCTGTGATGCAGCTTAAACTCAACGCAGCATCTTTATTTCTAGTTTCACGCTGTTCTGCGGTACGAGGAATTAAAAAAACCCAATCATCAGTGAGAATCCGTACAGAACTGTTGTAAACTTTAAAAGTTACAGTTTTATTTTTAGTTTAGATTTTAAAGTGTTTGGCCAAACTGTGCATTAAAGTGTGATTACACTTTACCATCCATAATGGACGGGGGTTCGTTTTTCATGTTGTTAAGGAATTTTAACCGGCTTAGCGCTCAGACCAGAAGCTAGCTTCCGGTTGTTGCCGTGCTCTTTAAAGACACTGGATGTTCTTAAGATTGCTGCTGTGGAAATCCCCAAAAAGTCAAGTTGAGGTTTTAATACTTTTTTTCTCTTGTGATTCAAAGGAAATCTCTTTAAAAGTTCATGACTGCACCGTCCACACAAACTACCCACCGTCGTCACTACCGCCATGTTTTAAATAGATTCATTAACCGGGTCAAATGTACAAGAACTAAGTTACCTGCTTATTGCACTTGGAGGTCAACAGAAGAGTGGAGCCCAACAAGAGAATAAAGCAGAGGATTCAGCATCATTCGTGAAGCAAAAGCTCCTTCTAGGTTGTACCTGGCTGTAAAGGTGACTAATGGAGCTTTCCAACCATAGAAACACCAGAGGGTGTAATAAGAGAGGAGAGATTGTTCTGCAACATCTGCCTTTCACTTCCCTTAAACACCACCACCATTTCTCTGTGTTCACGTTGGAAAGGCAGCCTTTTATCAGCAGATAAAGGCTTACCCTTAATCATGGCACGTCGGTTTTACTGAAGGTTCTCACACCATGACAGAACCTGTTATTAAGCTCAGAGGGCTTCGGTCCTTTAGTAGAAGCTGCCCTGTCAGAGTAACTTCCTGTTTTAAAGCGACGGTACATCAGCCGGTTTTGGCCTCGGTGTAAAACCAACACATGAAGCCGTTCTGCACACAAAGCTTAATGTTCTCCTGTATTAGAGTGAAACTGAACTCCTCGTTGGCTTTATCTGCAGGCGAACAAAAGCCCAACTGGATTCAGACAAAGTGGGTCTGAATCCGTCAAGCACCATTTGGATCCAAGTAAAACCTGCTAGGTGTGTTCGTTAAAGGGCTCTGAAGCACCAGACAGCACTGCTGAAGGAGTTATGGGACAGATGTGTAAAGCAGTGGTTTTATTACACCAAGCCCCATCCACAAATATAGTCCCTCCAGCATGTCCTGGGTCTCCCGTTAGGTCTCCTCCTGATTGGACGTGACTGGAAAACCTCCCCAGGAAGCAGAAGCACCTCACTGGGCTTTACAAAGGGTATCGTATCAGGAGACTCTGAGGGCTGTCCAGACAAGAACCCCATAGAGAGGCAGAGGGGGGAAATAAGCGTGTTTCCACCACCAGAACTTCCCAGCATGCACCTCTCCACTTCACCTGAACAGGAGTCGGTCCTCAGGAAGTCCTGGTGGAGTAACTGTGCGCTAGTGAGTAAGCAGGATGTTCTGAATGAGGCGACGTGCTAACTGCTGGTCCAGGCAGCACAAAGGACAAGTGAACCGCTAGCGTCTACGAGCAGCTCCACTTTTATACACCTCTGCTGTGCTACGGATCTCATTTTACCTGTTTGTTCTTCCCAGATCCAAGATGATGGAACTTTGTTCTGGTTTATTCCAAGGAAAGAAACCATCTAACCTCTAGTTAAAGTAGCCAACTACACTCATTGATTTGGTATTTTATAGCATTAATTCGTGTTCTTACTGATCACTGACTTGATGCTTCTGCTTTAAGTTTAGAAGTTTTCAGCCAGACTGGCATTTAGTTTTGACCTCAGTTGTGTTTTCATCGTTTTAACATGAAAGCGCTGCTTGGGAAAGCTTTTATGAATGAAGCAATGAGCCTATCAATCAGTCAGAATGGTCATCTGATCCGATCGGATCACAATGTGCGACAAAGAAAAACACTCTCCCCGTCCCAGAGCAAACCCACGGGCCTCCCTAAACGGATAACTTAGTGTGCGTCTAATTAGGAACCTGTAGCCAAGCTTCTTTCCCACAACCCACCGAATAAAGAGCAGAGAAACCCAGTTAAACAAAAACACTGCAGCGAGTAAATGAGACCCTAACAGGATATGGTGAATAGACTCGTGAAGTGTATCCGTCCTCCTGTAAGAACATCTTTTGGGAAAGGAATGGTTTCCTGGCTCCACCGGCGTAGCCTGATGAGCGTATCATCCAGCATTCCCTGGAATAAAAAGCTTTATATTTGGAAACCTTAAGGAGCACTGAAGAGACTTAGAGGAGCTTCAAACAGTTATGACTGAACGATGGAAGCTAGAACCCTCCTCTGAGGGAACAGCACAACCAAACACTCTTCAGAGCCCAGAGTCAAGCTGTTGTGAGCTAGGGTTAGGGTTAGGGTTAGGGCTCGTTGAGGAAGCGGCTCTTCTGCGGTTCTTGGTGACTTATGGTCCTACA
>NC_091742.1:30249202-30271702 GCF_043380555.1 Nothobranchius furzeri
TTGACCTGTAGGGGTCAAAGTTCAACTGCTGAGATAAGCCCCTCCCCCTAGGTCACTGTCTGTGGCTACACAGAAAGCTAAAGGGAAGGTCCCTCAACAGAAGGTTGTATTTTCTACTGAAGCATTAGAGCCCATCCCCCGTTTCCCTCTCTGATTCCCTCCCACCTACGGTCTCCATGACGATCTACCGTAAAACCGGAGCCTTCATCCCAGCTGATGTCGGTCAGAGAACCCAACCTCACATGAGGTTTGTTCCTTCCTGTACTGTAGGTGGCGACACGCCTTTTCCGCATCAGCATTCTCCCCGCTAGCTTACAGCAGTGCCCCCCCCCCCCCCCCCCCCCCCCCCCCACACACACACACACACACACTCCCTCAGGAGCATCATTCCTCCAGGGTGGACCTGGTTTTAAAGTCTACGGTCCAGGGGAGGAGCGATCTGGAACCTGGACTACCTGGATGGGGAGGAGCAGAATCTAAAGGTGTAAGATTATTCCATCCAGGCTTTTGCGCCGGCTAAGCTCGGTTTACCAGAGCTGAGCGAAGCAGCAGCTGAGACAGGAAAGTGCGCATGTGAACATTACAACATGGTGGAAAGCACCAACAGGTGAGGTGCAGACGTGGCATGTTCAACTCTCTGGGAGCTTGTTTAGAAGATGTCATCATAAAACGAGGAGCTTTCAAAAGAAAACTGAAAGAGATCATTTGTGAAAATAAAAGTAAACTGATAGGGCCCACCAGCATCAAGCCTCGGTTCGGTATGACTACCCACATCATAGTCATGCCATCCCATAGCTAACGGGATGGCATGACTATTTAACTTTTTGGCAGGAGATGTGTCGGAGAGCTCTAGGTCTTCCTGATCTCCCCGAAGACCTCAGCTGGACGTCTTCAGCCCACTCATCAGCCTCTACCTCTGCTGGAATACTTCTCACATCTGTCAAAACACATCAGCTGAGTTCAAACTGATGTCAGTGGGGCAAACTGCAGAGCCACGAGCCAGAATGTGTGTGTGTGTGTGTGTGTGTGTGTGTGTGTGTGTGTGTGTGTGTGTGTGTGTGTGTGTGTGCAGCTTTGCCCAGGTTCCTGTGGCTGCCTACTGATGAGGCAGCGATTGGTTGGGAAGACCACAAGTTGATCAAATGGAAAGATGAGATTCGAGAGAATCCTGGTAGCAACTGCTGTTTTAAATGGATTTTCATTTGTAAAAGAGGAGCAGAGTGCAGAAATAAAACCGTGCTGGTGGTAAAACAAGCGGTGTGTGGAGTGAAAGCAGCAAAGCAGGCGTGACCAGAAGCTCTGAAAGAGCCACAAAAGGCAGGGAGGAGCGACACGATAGGAGGAGAGGGAGGCTGGCTCCTCCAATACCTTCCTCCTGCAGTAACTGGTCTGATGGAGCCAGCACACACACACACACACACACACACACACACACACACACACACACACACACACACACACACACACACACACACACACACACACACACACACACACACACACACACACACACACGGGGGGGGGAGGGGGGGGGGGACTTTCAAACAAGGAACCCTCAGCCAGAAAATGGACGGAGGTGCCAAGCTCACAATAAAAACTAGCATGTGTCGGCTTCACAAGCGACTATTCATCAGCAGCTGATGGAGATCCAAGTGCTTTTCTTTGAAAGTTCAATAACGAAGGTTTAATTAGGACCCAGGTCTCATGGGATACATTTGTGGGTAACACACTTCATGCCAAACACACTTCAATCATTCAAAAACAGTGTCAGAAGGCTCTGATGGTCACGTTTTATGTTTCTACTGTTTCATGTAAGAATGAGTCAAGTAAAAACCTTCAGTTTCATTCTGACAGCATGTTCTTCCATCACACACACACACACACACACACACACACACACACACACACACACACACACACACACACACACACACACACACACACCCATAACCAGAGACCGAGTCAGCATAGCGAGTGTGTCTCGCTCGCTATGCTGACTCCACCTACCGGTTACTTGTTTATTGCAGCATTCGTACGTGTCTCGTTAATTTCAGGGGACACACACAAACAACGCTTCAAATCAACGCAAGTAACTGCCCTCTGTCCAGGAACTGCACATCAGCAGGACCAGGAAAAAGGCAGTGAATATTGTCCAAGATGCCACACATCCTGCATCTACTCTCTTCCATCTCCTCCCATCTGGCAGACGCGATAGATCGCTGTACACAAAAACTACCAGACACAAGAACAGTTTCTTTCCTTCAGCCATTTCTCTCCTGAATCTGTAGATTATCTTACCATTCTTTTACTATAGTTTTTAATACTTATTCAGTATGCTTATGGATATGTGTGTGTGTGTGTGTGTGTGTGTGTGTGTGTGTGTGTGTGTGTGTGTGTGTCATTAATGCATTAGAATTTATATTCATACTCAAATGTTTGTTAGTGTGACACTATCAACTCTAAGCTGCGGTGGCGGTTTTACCATTAGGCATAGGTCGGGGCCCCCTCGCCCTGACCACCAGCACCCCTCTGTTAATCCCACTATGGACTGTTCCTTTAAGACGCCGATGCACAAACAGGAAGTGATTGGTAGTCATTCCACTCCAGTCCAGTTGGTGGCAGTAATGCACCAATTTGTTGTTTGCCAAGTGCCATGAGACCACGAATAAGAATAATAATAAGAAGAAGAGAGGCGGGATCGTTCGTAACAAACCCGAAGCAGTAGTCAAAACATGAAGCATGAAATGGAGTTATCCTAGTGGCTCCAATGAGAGAAAGAAGCAGCCTGATTCAAAAAAACCTTTTATCTTCACTTCTGAAAGTGACGCCGTTTTTCTATGTAAACATCAAAAGGACGCAGAAAGGAAAGACAATGGAAAATGTTTAAAGGGAGGAAAACATAGACCAAAATGGAAAATAGAAGAAAAATAAATAAAGGCAAAAGCACAGGAGCGCTGACAGGAAGAAGAAAGCACTCAAAGGGAGAGAAAGACAGGAAAAAAGAGGAGGACTAATAAGAAGGAAAAATAACTCGAGTCAGAAGAGGGGAGTTTTGCAAATCCAGTTAAAGATAAGATTGGGTAAATTTGGTGTAAGGGGGCCCGTGTCTGTGTTCACCTTGGGCCCTCAAATTGCTAAACCCGCCACTGCTAAGCTGAACAAAAACCATCAAAAACACAAGTCAGCTATGGAATGTCCAGCTCGCGGAGACCCCTTTAAAACCTGAGTGGTGCTTCTACTCTAAAGTCTACCTGATGTAGAGCTTAAGGGGCGGGGCTTTCTCACCAGGTGAGGTCTATGGATAACTTTCTCAGCTGTTCTGGTTATTTGGGAACATCCACACACGTCCACTGCACCCCCATGCAGTCGTTTAGCAGCTGGGTACAGAACCGAACACTAACATAAAACCAGGCGACGGGGACTGTCTACCAGTCTGGCCAGCTGGTGGTGCTCAGGAGGAACCAGCGCTGTAAAGCGCCTTGGGGGGCTCCAACGGCGCTATGACCGTTACCATAACAGATGTAACTAATAACCCTTAATAAGACACTTCCTGTGCAGCGAGACTCGTTGATCTCGTATCAGAACCGAGTAGAAAACAGCAAAATCTCACTTATTAGTTATTTAGACTCGCGAGTTTTTGTGAAATCACGTGATGAAGAGAAAACCAACAAACACGTTGATTAAATCAGCTGATTAATTAATTACTTTTAAGATTTACGTCACATTTTCGTGACGCGCAGCCTTGAGGGGTTTAAACTTGGTTCAATCACGCAGAACCCGCCACAGGTTCGTCCGAACTTACCTGTGTCTGCTGGCCGCTCTCTGACCCGACGGAATACTGGACTCCGCATATCCGAGACCCGAACCGGGCCGGACCAGGACGAAGGCGAGCAAGTAGAATAAGGTATCCATCATCGAGTCCAGCGTCTTTACGCACTAATCTGTCATTTAGCTCCAAACTTTCTCTCCAGCTCAGGTTCTGTTCGGGAGCTCCGGGTTGTCGGAACATGAGTAAACAGACCTCAGGTTTCAGCGCCTCAGGAGGTCCGGTACAGTCCGGTCATGAGTGATTCGGTAGGTGAACTGACTGCGATGGTGCTGCAGAGAAGGAGCCGTTTCCCGTCAGACCTCCAGAGCTGCCAGCGAGGGGCTCTCAGTGCGCGGGCGCGCACGTGCTCTTCCCATTTCGCTTCTCAATAACAAACGCCAATCCACACACACACACACACACGCACGCACGCACGCACACACACACACACACACACACACACACACACACACACACACACACACACGCACACACGCACACACACACACACACAGGTGGAAGTCATTAACAGCCTATATAAGGAAACATAAAACAATAATAAATCTCCATAACTGAAGTTGCAGCGACTCCGGTTCACATTATTGACGTTTTCATTGCAGCTTTAGATTTACATTTATAAAGTGTTCAAATCAAATCAAATCAACTTTATTTATATAGCACTTTTCATACAAAAAAATGCAACTCATAGTGCTTTACAGATTAAAATGGCCCCATAGATCCCACATTCCCATCCCAGCCCCCCTCCCCAAGTATAAAACAATTACAGTTCCCCTCCCGCACCCAACTTCCAAAAGTGGACATACAATCACCCGCACACTCGTCCATGCACACACACACACGCACACACACACACTCGTGAACACCAGAGGAAACAATAGGCTGAGTTCAGATGGGTCAGGTAATGAACGACACATCAGCGGAGCCATCTGCCCTGGCAGCAACAGATCCACGGCAGCAGCCAAGACACCGGCCCATGACGCCCAGTGGCGTAGGGCAGAAACCACCACCAGTGCCCGGTGTTGGTCTAAAGAAATGAGTTCTAGTTGACTCTCATATTTGGACATAATGGTACAAACCTTTTTAATAGGCTTAATATATACAGCAATCCCCAAACAATTCCCAAGTCTTAGATTAATTAACACGACACCGTTTGGACTCTGTTGAGCTTCCAGAGTTCTCAGAAATATTAGCTTCATCTAAACCTTTACTTGCAGCTCCATTCTCAACCTATTTATTTAAAGGTGTGGTTGACTGAAAAAACATTTAGAAAAAAAATAATTTCCTGAAACAACAAAACAAAACGTTTTTTAATGAATATTACTGATTATAATGGGTCACTCAGAGTTTTTCCATGCAGGCTGAACATGAAAATAGTCTCCTACGCCTATCTCCTTCATTAGATTCTGATAGAAAACAGACGGTGAAACTCTAGGATTAGAAAATCCTGACAGATCTATGTCACACTTTCACTGAAAGTTCATGGACTCACCCATCTTGAGCCATGACGGAGAAGACCGTTGTTGGTTTAGCGCACAGGAAACAGCAGAGAACGCCTCGCCTAGTAGAAGCTAACTGTTAGCATTAGCAACTCCACGTTTTAATTTTGACAAGAAATTTTTATTTAGTTTTGGTCTTTCGACTAAAATTTTAGTCACAATTTAGGTGTCCAGCTTGTTTTAGTTTGAATCTTATTTTGTTTAACTAAATTATTTGTATTATGCTTCAAGTTTTCACTTGTGTAAAGGAAATGTTAACTACAACTGTTTGAAACTGTAAAGACTATGTGAAGCTCACATTTCACACTTGGCCAACTTTGATTTGGAACTGGCGTATTAAAATAAGAAAAGAATTGATTTGAATCGGACTGGATTTTGTAGCTGTGGCGCTGGAATGCCTTTGTGAGGGAACGATGCTTTTTCCTTACAGATGATGGATGAGGTGACCAAGTAGCTGGTACAGCCCACTGTTGAGTATCAGTTGCTGTGTTAAGCCAGATTCATACAGTCCAAGGACTGAGAACGAGTACCGTATGAACTGACTGGAGCATACCACCATATTTGGATTGAAGCCTCCTAGCATGGTTAAAAATGATGGTCAACCATTCCCGCTGACAATTTGGTTGTTGTGGAATTGTGCGCAAATACCTACTATCACTACAAGTTTTCTCAATGTGTCCTTCCTTTTAAATGAACAAAACAACTCAAACTGGAGAGCCTTAGCTGTAGCTGGGGCTAGCGTTGTTATGGCCTTCCACTTGCGGGTGCATTTGTTTTGTAACGTCATGAAATGGCCTGATTTTGAGATCCCACAAGTCAAATTCACAGCCAGGTCAACTTACCCCTGGCTGTGACAACCTACAATCTTTTCCCCTCACAAGAGTCTGGGAGTCTGCACATAGTCCCTTTAATCAGAGCCTACTTCCTTACATCAGCTGGACTGCAGCTCTGAGAGATAATAAAACATAAACAATAACATTCTCCTCCAAGGTCCATCACAGAGGAACTCTTTTAAATAAACTCCTTTATTCCAAGAAGAAGAAAGAAGATTATATAATTAAAGATGATCATTAGATATTGCCATTTATAAAAAATGAAATGTTCATTGATCTGTGTTTCATGATATATGATTAGTAGGTTTACTGGATGAGGTCATCACCATTTGCACTCACACAAGACAGAGTAGAGTTAAAAACCCATGGCACATAAGTTAAGCTTTTGCCCAGATTCAGAGTCTCCATCACAGAGAGGGTGTGTCTCTGTGATGCTTGGTAATATCCTCAAACGTGCCAACCTGTGGTTGGCTCGTCAATCATAACATCAATCCATTAAAACTAGCCAGCTCTGGTTTGTTCCTCAGTTCGAACAGTTCAACGGTTCGAGGGTTCTAGAGAAAAGCTTCAGACCAGCCATCTGAGCAAAAAGCCTCTATAACCCACAAAGATTTGACATGTTGTCAAAACCTTAAACCTTTGTCGCACCTGCGAAGCAGAACCAACCAGATAGTTCCTGCAGAACAAAGCTGACGCAAACTCCTTCAGAGTAATTTTGAAGACGCCTGGTTTCATCTATTGTTGTGACCCGGGGAGACATCCCAAGACTTAATTGGGCGCATTGAGGTTTTTCTACGAGCCAGGTGCAATGGGGTCATCAGCCCCGGGACATCTCGGATGCACCGGGGGTCTTCCAGAACGGGTGAGGTAGACACAGCGAGATAGTGTTTGCATGTGGTTTTGATAATAAGAACTTGATGGCTTTTTTGCTTATTGGCTTGCCAACTCCGGGTCGGGGGAGAGGTCCTACCTCAAGTGGAGGAGTTTAAGTATCTCGGGGTCTTGTTCACGAGTGAGGGTAGGAGGGATCGGGAGATCGACAGGCGGATTGGTTTGGCGTCTGCAGTGATGCGGACGCTGAGCCGATCTGTCGTGGGGAAGAGGGAGCTGAGCCAGAAAGCCAGGCTCTCGATTTACCGGTCGATCTACGTCCCAATCCTCACCTATGGTCATGAGCTTTGGGTAATGACCGAAAGAACGAGATCGCGGATACAAGCGGTCGAAATGAGTTTCCTCCGTAGGGTGGCCGGGCACAGCCTTAGAGATAGGGTGAGGAGCTTGGACATTCGGGAGGGACTCGGAGTAGAACCGCTGCTCCTCCGGATCGAAAGGAGCCAGTTGAGGTGGTTTGGGCATCTGGTCAGGATGCTTCCTGGACGCCTCCCTGGGGAGGTGTTTCGGGCATGTCCTGTCGGCAGGATGCCCCCGGGTCGACCCAGGACACGTTGGAGAGGTTACATCTCCAATCTGGTCCGGGAACGCCTTGGGGTCCTGCCGGAGGAGCTGGTGGAGGTGGCTGGGGAGAGGACGGCCTGGAGCTCCCTAGTCTGGATGCTGCCCCCGCAACCCGGACCCGGATAAGCGGAGGAAGACGACGACGGCTTATTTGCAAACCAAATTCGTTTATGTCCAGAACTCAGCTTTCTCGTGATTCTGACTCTGAATACATTATATTCACACACAAGTTCCAGACACCATCCTTTAGTTCGCACCACTCACAGTAAATAAGTTTAAACAATTCGTCAAGTCTTAATGGTTTGTGAAATAAATTCTTATTTTCTTTATAAACCTGACTTTCTTGGATCTAAGCAGTGTGCACGATCCCTTAATGAATAAAAGAATCCTAGAATCTTCTGACTAAAACAAATAAAGACCAGGCAAGGTGATATTCTATTTATATAGACTATTACAGCTCTCGGTCACAAGTAATAATAATATTGAATAGCTCTTAAGCTATTTACCCTCTATTATCATTACAGTTTCTATATGGCAGAGACTGGAGGGGGTGGAGACATGCAGGTTTGAGGAGGAGGGGCTTCACCTTGTGGCGCATTAAGGGAGCCTTGCTTGGGGACAGTTTTCCTCTTTTCTTTTCCAACTTTCTGATTTCCATAAAAAGTAGGTCACACACTGATTAGACTTTTTGGCATGCTACTTTTGACCGCCCAATCTGTCTTTATTCAACAAAAAATATAAATGTTGGTTTACATTCTAGTGACCCCTTAATAAATTATAAACCAACATCTAAAGCTGGAGTAACTTGGACCGATGCAGCTCGGCCTGACCACAGTTTCCAACGGCACAGTTCAATATTTTCCCTCTACTTTTTCCCCAACTTTGAGTCCCTGCTCCTTTGAGGTACATGGGTTAGGGCCAGCATCACGACTGGCCACTGATTGTGTAGGGGGTGGAGTCACCACGTTGTTTCTGTGGAGCATGCAGGTCACTTTATACTGTTTACTCATGACCTCATGCATTTTTGTCATGAGTAACAATCGCGCTGTGGATAACGTCTGTACGTAAGCGGTAGTCTAACACTATTGGTCAGTGCTCGGTACTCAGTCTATACTGCACTGAGCTCAACAGGACGGGGGCGGGCTTGTTTTTCCTACATTATATCACAGTACATGATGACGATATCACTTTTTGGATTTCTGTAAAATCAAACATGAATCCTGAAAGGGGAAGACTCTAGACAACAGCTTTACCTGAAACCATTGAGAAAATAATGGCGAGTCAATATCTAAACAAGTAAATAAGTACACTTTATCACTTTTTGCATAAACCCTCTCACAAAGTGCATGAATAAACAGGAACAAGTGTGAATAAAAGCTTGATGATTTATGAGACTGTAAAAAAATGTGTTTTCAGCTGCTTCTTAAAAGCTTCCAGAACATTTAACACCCACAGTCTGAGACAAGGCATCCCACAGGGCAGGAGCAACTGCCCAAAAGCCAGATCTCCTCGAGTTTTAAAACGGGTACAGAGCTCAGCCAACAGCTGATGACCTGTTGATCTGAGCGAGCATGGTGTTTTCTGAGTCGTCAACAGCTCTGAGATGTGAAAGCTCTAAAAGTGAGGAGCTTATGGAGTTCAGCAAGAACTGGAGAGATGTGGATGCCGGTATTACAGAAAAGTCAGGCACTGTTCTCGTAAAGAGTTGTAAAGATAATACTCAATAGTCACGACGAGAAAAAATTACTACGTGAATAATTATTTACAATTCTGTCTAGCAGCTGAGGTCTTATTTTTGAGATGTTAAGGTGGCACGCTGTATGCTCTCAATGAGCCATACTGCTTGATGTCTCGCTCTAGCAGGAGATGCTAACGTCACAAGCGTACTCGCTGAAAAGCACACGTCACTAAAAGCCGACTGAAATACAAGACAACAATGATGAAAAGAGAAAAAAGTGCCACCGTTAACACTTCTTTTATTAGACTCAGAACCAAACTCCAAACATCTTCCTGTGTGTAGCCTCCACTGTCGCTAATGGTGCTAATGCTAATCTAGAGTTGTACTCTTCTCACTCCCCATGTGTACTTTTAGAGGTCGATTGTGGATGGGAGTCGTAGGCTTGCTTACAAATCACCCTCACGTTCATCGTTTTTTGTCACGATTCTGTTCATGGCGAGGGATTTGTCTAAGACGGACGAAGAACGCACAGTGTGGTCCGGGCTTAATGGAGCAACAAGTATGTGAGCATTTAAACACTAATGATCTGTTTGAGGAATTTCAGTCTGGTTTTAGAGAGAATCACAGCACTGAAACTGCATTAGTGAGAGTTACAAATGATATTCTCATGGCCTCAGATAAGAATCTTGTGTCTGTTCTAGTCTTGTTAGATCTCAGTGCTGCCTTTGACACAGTAGATCACAATGTTCTTTTAGAAAGACTTGAACATGTTGTAGGGATCAAAGGAACAGCGTTAGGCTGGTTTATATGTCATCTATTCAGACTTGGGCTTTTCTTTGAGTCAAGACCAGATAGTTACCCAAGTCCTTATATAGAAAATGTCTTTAATAGTTCATAGTAGAATGCCTGGTTGCCTGGCATCCGTAGAGGTGAGTACATCACGTTGTCCATTGCTCTGATTGGTCCTAGCGCTGACCAGTAGCATGCAGAGACAGTTTGAAAGACAACTGTAGATTCCACCCCTATAAGTGAGCCATTTCAATGGTTCGTGGTTGGACTATACATTCACATATTTAGGATGGTTTTCCAATCGCGTTTTTAGCCCCGTTGGCTTGCATTCATTTTTTCGTTCTTCCGGGAACCCATGGTCTGGAAGTGACTTAGGCCTAGTCCACACTTAGCCAGGTTTTTTGAAAACGAATATCCGCCCCTCCAAAAACTTGCATCCACACCACCGCGTTTTAAAATAAAACTCTGTCCACACGTACCCGGATAAATACGTTGTTAAGGACATGCCAGACCTGTAGGCGGCAGTACTTCCCCCGTTCTTAACCTCGTCCTTCGTCTGTGGTCTTCCGCAAGGAGCAGTAATTCCGCTTGCAAAAACAAACAAGCAGAAAGCGCTTGGACAATTGATGGATCGGGTAGTGACAGAGCGCAGCTCTGAGGGCATCCATGCTGTCGGCTAGTGTAAACACAGGTCGCACACGTGATGTCAGCATTTTTTTGTCATGGAAAGTGACGTTGCGGACCTTAAAACTCCGGTTTTGTCCGTCCACACGCAGACACCCAAAACGGAGAAAACGCAGATCTTCACTTTGGCCGGAGTTTTTAAAAAGATCCGTTTTTGTGTGAAAAAACTCAGTTTTCGTGTGGATGACAGGCCAAAACGTAGAAACATATCTACGTTTTGGCAGATCCCCGACTACGTGTGGACAGGGCCTTAGTCTCCCTATTCTGTTCATTGGTTCAATAAAGTTCTGGAAAACAAAGTTCCTCTTACGAGTGGTGAGTCAAGAACGAGTGTGTGGCAAAGACCAGAAGGGATCCAGACGAACAAGGAAGAAAAGTACTGGACCTGACCACAACCTGTGGATCCATTGGTGTTTTCACATCTGGCCCAGTCCAGCCCAGTTATGCATGGCCAGGTTTTGTTCACACAGCTTTCTGGGGAACAGGTGTGAAGTCTGTGATGTCCTCTCTAGTTAGTAAACAAGGGTGGCCGTGAGCAGGGATGCTTTGGGACACTTTGGTATTGCTTCCTGTGCTCTCTGGCAGCGCTGGTTGTCCTCGCGCTGCCGTGGCTGGAGCGGCAGCTCCGAGCTGCATCAGAGAAGCAGTCCCTGCTGGCTGATTCTAACCGCGAATCAGAGGCCCTCCCTAAAGACAAGCATGAATTTCAACCAGCCAATCAGTCGGGTCAGTTCAGCCCGAAGTGGCGTGATGTCACGCTGCTCATGGGACCGCCCCCTTTGCCATGGTGGATGGCAAAAAGGCCATTTACACACATGGAAACTCGTGCGAAGTCAAGTCAAGCCAGTTTGTAGTCTTTTCTCGTTTTTATTTAGTTGATTTCAGAGTAAAATGGTAACGGTGTGTTTGTGCACGGTTGGCTGCACCAACATAAGGATGATACTCAACACATTTGTTTTTAAAAACAACTTCGATGGAGACTGATGACACAGATGAACCGCTGCAATCTATCAAGCGGACTAGCAGGCCTCAAAGTATTTTGGGTTTGCAGCGAACTCGTTTCACCAGGTAAGATTAGCGTTCATGGGAACGGATTCAGACGGAGCTGAAATGATAAATGATGTGTTTATATGACTTATTTAGTGTTGATAACCCTATATTTCAGCATGGAGAACGCACCATCCCGTCCACTCTGGTGAAATATGAGATCATCTTTGTATCACAACATTGTTCTAAGAGTGTGAAATTCTGTTGTGTTATTTAGTATGATGAGCATCGCCTTTAAATGAGATATCTTGCCTCATCCCTGTCTGAACTCTGTGACCCCGCCAGCGACGACCACTGGCAGGAATCCCGACCGTTTTAGTTATTTTTTAAAAGGAACTCCGGCTGCGAGGACGTGTGTGCCCTAATAAGCCACAAGTTTTCTGTTGTACCAAACTCTGTTGTTAGAAACACACAAAATATTGCAGTTTATTTAGAAATTATAATATTTAGTACATTTTTTGACACACGTAGATCGCCATGTTTTCCGCACTCAATGCACTCTGGCGGCGATGACGTATACTGGTTGCTCTTGGAAGAATATCTACTGATGCTAGAGTTTGTTTACGCGCTCACCATATTAATAATGAAGTAAAATGCTGCATTGTGCTACTTTTGGATGTAATTTCCAGTCAGAGGGCAACAAGGGGAGTGATGTGAGTTTACAGCTTTCCCACTGGCAACAAGAGGAGAAAGCAGTGGGAAGATGCCTGTAGACGGACACAACTTCCCAAAGATCTGCGGCTGTGTTCCCAACATTTTTCTCCTGATGTGTTTGAGGCTTACAGTCGACCACGGCTACTTAAAGAGCTCACCAGAGCAGCTGGATGTAAGAGAAGGTGGAAACTAAACGCTTTAGTGACCGTTTCCCCACACAAGGAGCTTAAACGCCCTCGGAGAGACGAGAGACGCTGCCCTGAGCCGGACAACCCGCTCCTGCAGCTGCAGCTTATGTCACGTTCAGCCAACCATCGGACACGCGACTCGTCACGGATGAAGCTGAACATTCACCTCTTCCGTCAGTAAAACAAGTCAGTAAGTGCAGCAACACAGTGTTGTCCACGTATATCATATCTGCAAAAATGATTAAAGCCGTTTCACTGAATATCCTTTTTTTTTTTTTTTTTTTTTTTTTTTTTTTTTTTTTTTTTTTTTTTTTTTTTTAACGTGTCCTGTCTGGCTGTGAAGCAAGCAGAATTGATGTCTGAATGCTGGTAACAAGCCTTACAGTTTTACTCTCAGGTGGAGCATCAGAGCATCTGCTTTTAATGTCTCAGGTGGAGCATCAAAGAGTCTGCTTTTAATGTCGCACCTGATATTTAAAACTTTATTGTTATTGTTTTTGAATGCTTTGTAATTTCGACCAGACACGGAGACAGAGGTGAAAGAGAAAGGAAAAGAGAAAAGGTGGGGAGAGAGGGGGTTAGGTGGGGGGGGGATTCAACAAAAATAAACAATAATGAACAAGAGTCTGCTTCTAGACCTGCAAAATGAGACGAGAAAAAAGCAAAACATAACAAAAAAAATGGGACACAACACCAATATAACAAAATCAAGCTATCACTGCGTCAACTTGATGAAGAAATATATAATCAATCATTGTTTAACTAAACAGTCACACGATAATATACCACAGTGCATTGAGTCCCCACCATAGTCTTAAGACATGTGTTGAACGTGCCCAAGCCCATACTTATGAGAGCACCATGTGAGCACCTGTGTGTGTACACGCGCTTGTTTATGTAAGGTTTATCTATAGGAGCGTCCAATAGAGAGTGTGAGGGACCACAGATCTGCCCCCCAAAGACGCGTAGGAGACGGGGGGGAGCTCCAAGTCCCAGAGATCCAGGCGCTGCCCCAGAACACAGGAACCCCAAGGAGCCCGCAACCAGAAAGGCCCCCGCCCCCCTCGAGAGGCACAGAGGATCGCCCCGGGGGGCCACAACCAGCAGCTGGCAGAGCCCCGGGAGATATCAGCGGCAAGTCCTCAGGCCTGCCCGCAGCCTCCCACCCCCTAGCCGGCCGAGTCCGGGACCCAGCGACCCGGGACCCAGGGGCGACCACCCCCGCCGGGGACCCAGCAGAGCCCAGGGACCCAGACCCCCCCAGGCCGCCACCGGGATTGATCAGGCAGATGCCAAAAATCTTAAACTCCCTGACCCGGGAGCCACGAACACTCAGGCAGACCAAGGCATCACACCCCCACCAGGTGTGACAGGGGGGAGGGGAGACGAAGATCTATATCATCAAAGGAGGTCCCAGGAGAAGGGAGGAGTCAAAGGCCCCACCTGACATATACAGTCATACACAAACACAGTCACACACTCCCTCCCTCATGCTCACACATGCACATACAACCAAAGACTTAAAAAAATACACGCAGGACACCCATTCATGCTCCCCATACACACCCTATTCACTCTGGTCCCGGTAATGCTGCACATGGGGTACAACCACCACCGGTTACCAGCGTTTGACCCTTTCTGCTGGGGTGCTGATGAGCAGGCTCCCCCGCCCACCGCCGAGCACAGCAACCCACCACCCCAGACCCCAACCAGACGGCCAGATCTCCCTCCTAGTCTCCAGCCCCAGGCAGCCAAGCAACAACAGAGGTGTGCTAAGACCCCCTGGTCTCCCTCCACCTGCTCCAACATAGTGTTGTGTGTTAATGAGGTGTATTCTATTGCTGTGGTGAGCGGGCAGTGCGGGCATTTTCTGGCCTATGCCAGCTGATGCCACTGCACCACCCTACTTGCACCCACAGCCCTTGGTGTCTAAATGCAGTTTAAAATTCGAAGTGGGCACCGGCACTCGGGAGGAGGCTGAGAACTCCCCCTGCCAAGTGCCGTTGAATGTGCTCACTCCCAAGGCCCTAAGTGTATGTTTGCGTGGAATGTCGTCGGTGGAAGTGCATAAGGTGCAAATAAAATTGGGGGGCAGGAAGCCACAGGAATGCGGAAATGGGGTCCATACCTGCACTCCTCGACTTGTCCACCCCCCAAGGTCCTATGTGCATGTTTGTGTGATGATGTGAGGGAGCAGGAGGAGAGAAATAAACGGGGATGGGGAGGAATGGCTGGTAGGGCTTAGCCCTCCAGGGAGCCAGCTCCCCCACTGACCCCAATAGGCACCTCCGTTGTCATACCGCCGCCCAGGGCATGGAGACCCCAGCCCATCCTGCCAGGGCCCAAAGCAGCAGCATCACAGAGCCCCACAGAGCCCGAGGGAGCCGACCCAGCCCCACCCCAGCAGAATATCTATGCCCATCCCTGCATTTGCACAACTTCCAGAATATATAAGACATAAGACATCCAGGTAAGGTTGGGTCCTCCCCCTCCTGGACCTCCCCCTCCCCTGTGATGGGACAACAGAGGAGCCAGGGCCTGCCCTACGCCCCCGAACCCGGGCCAGGTACTTCTGCGTATTCCTGCCTTCTTCCCGGCAGCGTACATGTAGGGACCCGACCCCCAAGGCCCAGCCCAGATCCCCACACGGGGCCGGCCACCCCAACACCCCGAGCCCCCAGGCCCCCACCCAGACCCACCCAGGGGCAATGCAGCCGCCAGGCAGTAACCCATGGCCGCCGCCAAGACCTCCAAGGGGCCCCACTCACAACCGCCAGCAGTACACCCCCCGAGGCAACCCAAGCACCTCCAGAGGGGGGGAACAGCCCCCCAGTGCCAGACATCCCCAGTGAACCCATCCCCAGGGAACATCCAGATACTCCAAACTCAGACCCTCCACCCCCCCACCCACATCATCCCGCAGGACATCATCAACGGCCCCCCATCACCGCTATGTGATGGAACCGATCAAAGGAGCCCAGAGAGATTTATTTGAAGTGGAAGCAGAGGCTAAATCAAGTGCAATATGATCTAACAAAAGATTTCTATACTGGTTAATGCAGAGATTTTCTCTATTTTTCCAATTCAAGAGGATAGTTTTCTTAGCGATGCATATGGCAGTCAGAACCACGTGAACCAAAGATTTTTCAATCGGGACATCATCCAGGTTTCCCAGTAAACAAAGAGAGGGGGTGATTGGGATATGACATTTCAGAGACTTTGACAGGTCTTCACATACTCTACCCCAAAATTCCTGGACAGGTGGACAGGACCACAGTGCATGAACGTAATTGTCAGGAATGTTGTTTGTGCAGTGTGTACAGATGTCAGACGACACAAACCCCATCTTGAACATCCGATGACCTGTATAGTGTACTCTGTGTAGAACTTTGTACTGAATTAATTGTAAATTGGGGTGTCTGATCATTTTAAAAGTTTTTAAACAAGTTTGGGACCAGAAGTTCTGGTCAAAGCTGACTGATAGATCCACCTCCCATTTTTCAATAGGGATTGCTATTCTATCGTCTATTTTGGACAGTGTCTTATATACTTTAGACAGTAGTTTAGGGGGTTTGAGATTGCAGAAGTCTAAAACCCTTGGCGGGGTTTGTAATTCTATTTTATTGAGCTTAAATTTTTGTTTGACTACAGATTTGATTTGGTGGTATTCTAAAAAGCTATTCTTTTCTATTCCAAATTGGGAGACTATTCTATTAAATGGGATGAAGTCCAATCCTTCATATATGTTTTCCAGGTATAGGATTCCTTTATTTTTCCAGTCCAGAAGGTTCATCATTTTATTATTTTGCAAAATATCAGGATTATTCCAGATAGGTGTGCGTCTGCATGGTACTAGTGAAGACTCTGTCATTTTAAGATACTCCCACCATGCTGTCAGAGAAGTGCTGATACTAATACTTTTGAAGCCTTCATGTTTTCTTACGCTTGAGCTAATAAATGGTAAGTCTGAAAGCTCTATCGTATTGCAAATTGTCTGTTCTATGTCTAACCAGGACTCATCTAGTGGGTTATCTTGCAACCATCTTGGTATATATTGCAGCCTGTTGGCTAAAAAATAATAATAAAAGTTGGGTAGATCCAGTCCTCCTCTGTCTTTGCTCTTCTGAAGCGTTTTTAAGCTAATTCGTGGAGGTTTATCCTGCCAGAGGAATTTGGTAATTGAGGAGTCCAGAGATCTAAACCAGTCAGCTGGTGGTTTGTTTGGGATCATTGAAAATAAGTAATTTATTCTGGGTAAGACCATCATTTTAATTGTAGCAACTCTTCCCATCAGTGATATTGGTAAGGATTTCCATCTAGCAAGATCATCCTCCACTTTCTTTAAAAGTGGGATGTAGTTTAATTTGGTTAGATCTGCTAACTTGGGAGAGACATTAATTCCCAGGTATGTGATATTACCTGACTCCAGTTGAGTATTAAGTAAATTGACAAAAGAGAAATTAATTGGTAGAACTGTTGATTTTAACCAGTTTATAGAGTAATCTGAAACTTTTGAAAAAGAGTTTATCAGTTCTATTGAATGAGACAGAGACGATTGAGAATTCTGGAGGAAGAGTAAAACATCATCTGCATAAAGACTGATCTTATGTTCTATTTTATTACACTTTATCCCTTTAATACCTGTTGTTTGCCTAATTGCTGCTGCTAGTGGTTCGATAAAGATAGCAAACAGTGAGGGGGAGAGTGGGCATCCCTGCCTGGTCCCCCTCTGAAGACAGAAGCTAGCTGATATTTGGTCGTTCGTCCTAACACGTGCAATTGGCGAACTGTATAATGTTTGTAGCCAGTTTATGAAGAAGTTCCCAAAACCAAATTTATGTAAAGTTGCAAATAAGAACTTCCAGTTAACTCTATCAAAAGCCTTTTCTGCATCTAGAGATAATATACTAGTTTCTATGTTTCTACTGTAAGAGAAATCTATCAAATTAAGTAATCTACGCGAATTAGTGGACGACTGTCTACCCTTTATGAAACCAGTTTGGTCAGGGTGTATTAAGAAGGGGGTTACCTTCTCTAATCTTTTTGCCAGGGCTTTACAAATTATTTTGAGATCAACATTAATAAGAGAAATTGGGCGATAGCTGGTTGGAAATGCTGGGTCTTTGCCTGGTTTTAACAAGAGACTAATATTGGCTGAGTTCATGTTTGGCTGTAATCTGCCGCTCTCTTCGATTTCCCTCACCATTCTGAAAAATGTTGGAGCCAAAATGGTCCAGAATTCTTTGTAGAACTCTGCTGGGAACCCGTCTGGACCTGGAGCTTTCCCATTAGTCATGGATTTAAGGGCTTCCTGGAGCTCTGCTGATGTTAGTGGCGAGTCCAGGACTGCAACTTGGCTGTCTGTTAATTTAGAAAGTGTTATCCTGTCAAGGAACTCATCGATCTCGTCATCTGATGGGTTTATCTGTGGTGAGTACAAAGTTTGGTAAAAGTCTCTGAAAGTGTTGTTTATTCTTTCAGGGTCATAAACTATATTCCCAGTTGAGTCTTTAACAGCAGATATGGTAGTTTTCTCTTTATTAATTTTTAATTGGCTGGCCAGAAATTTACCGGATTTATTACTATGTTCAAAGTTTTCTATTCGTTTCACTGAATATCCTAATCATCTATGAAGCACACGGCAGCTCTGGATGCTGAAATTCTCCTAAATCATTCATAACTGAATAAGTTTGATCACATGATAACGTTCCATTAACTTCTGCTGACAAAAATGTGAGCACTCTCCCTCTCTGTCACCATGGAGACGCATCTGCTGCACACGCAGCACCGGTTTTGTCCTGCTCTCGCTTCACCCCGCCCTTCTTGCTCTTCATGTTGATGCTCGTTTTGTGAAACATGGTCAGTGATGTCATCATTAATGTTTCACTCTGGATCAAATAGAAAAGGCTGAACCGATGACACGTTTATGTCGCTGAACAGTCCCTACAGGGTCCCAAAGCCGGCCGCTGCAACCGAGGCACAACCATATGATGTCACTACCCAGAGTGCAGTGCGACGCTAACAACAATGGCGACCGACGAGTGAAACCATTTTTACAAATTTTATAACAATGAAGACATTAAGATGTTTTATTTTACACCACTTTAATATAACTGATACTAACATTTACCTTTTAAGAACCACAAAGTTTTGTAACCTGGGTTCCTTTTAACAGTTCCAGGTTAAAGTGAAATGGTTTTTATCGTGTTGTTAATCCACGAAAAATAACTTGTTCACATCGGTGAACAGCAGCAGGGAGAACGTAATTACGTTTGTAAGCTAGCACCTAACTGGTGTAAACACCACTCTCAATGTGTCAGGTTCGTTGGCAGATCTGAGACGTGACTGAGAGTTCTGTTGCCCAGACGCGGAGAGACTGAGATAACCGGCGTGGTTATTTCCTGTAGGTTGAGCTTGAGGGTTTAGAGGGCTGGTAAGCCTGGAGACTCGATACAAAGTCTGGTGAGAACGATGACTGAGCAATGAATGGACCGCCGGCACTTCCTTAAGTAGTGTCGGCGTGATGACGTCAGTCGCCACGTTGGTGTCAGGAATGAATGGAATGCAGTCAGCTGGAGGAGTTCGTGACAGGACCCCCCCCCCCCTCTAGGGACGGCTCCCGAAGTCCCAGGACGGCGGGCCCAGAAGTCTGTCAGCAGGGTAGGGTCGACAAACGAGCTTGTGGGCTCCCAAGAGCGTTCCTCAGGCCCGTTCCCCTCCCAGTCCACGAGGTACTGCCAACCTCGTCCCCGGCGGCGAGCGTCCAGAATCCTGCGGACCGTGTAGGTGCGATCCGCCTCAACACCGTGGGGCGGAGGCACCCGGACCGGTGGAGGGTGGAGAGGAGATCACTGGCTTAAGCTGGGAGACGTGAAAGACCGGGTGGATCCGGAGAGTAGCCGGGAGGCGCAGACGGCAGGTGACTGGATTGATGACCTTGAGGACAGGGAACGGACCCAGGAAGCGAGAAGTGAGCTTCCGGGAGCCAGCCGGCATCCTCAGGTTAGCGGAGGAGAGCCACACCTGGTCGCCAGACTGGAAGACTGGGCCAGGCCAGTGGCGGCGGCGATGCTGACGGGCATACTCCGTGTTGGCCCGGGTGATGGCCGCACGGGCCCGGATCCAGGCGAGCCGACAGCGGCGGACCAGCGTCTGGGCAGCAGGGACCTCCACCTCGGGCACCTGCTGATCAAACAGAGGAGGCTGATAACCGTAACAGGTCTCGAAGGGAGACAGACTCGTGGCAGAGGAGGTCTGGAGGTTGTGTGACAGCTCCGCCCACAGGAGGAAGCGGGGCCAGGTGGTCGGCTGGGACGAAGCGAAGCAGCGTAGGTAGCGTGCAAGCTGCTGGTTAGCTCTCTCTGTCTGACCGTTTGTCTGCGGATGGTATCCAGAGGACAGACTGGTGGAAGCACCGACCAGGCGACAGAACGCTTTCCAGAAGCGTGAGACGAACTGGGGTCCTCGGTCGGAAACCACGTCCTGAGGGAAACCATGGAGCCGCACCACCTGTTCCAGGAGCAGTTCGGCCGTCCTCTTGGCTGTGGGGAGGCCGGCCAGGGCCACTAAGTGCACGGCCTTGGAGAAACGGTCCGTGATAGTCAATATAGTGTCCAGGTGGTCGACCGTCGGGAGTCCCGTGACAAAGTCCAGCCCGATGTGTGACCACGTCCGCTTGGGCACAGGGAGAGGCTGCAACTCTCCAGCGCCGGGTCGGTTGGAGGACTTGGAGCGAGCACACACTTCACATGCAGCAGTGAACTCGCGGACGTCCTTCCTCATGGACGGCCACCAGAGAGCCCGACGGAGGAACTGGAGGGTACGGGCTTGTCCTCGATGTCCCGCGAGCCGCGAACAATGCCCCCACGTGAGTGCCTCTTGCCGGCAGGAGGCGGGAACGTAGAGACGGTTCGGTGGGGTCTCCGGCGGCGCTGGATCGGCGGGAAGTGTCGCCTGTATGGACTGCTCCAACGGCCATTGGAGGGAGGCCAGGAAGCATTGAGTCGGTAGAATGGTCCGAGGCTCCGGGGGGCCGGCATCTGGTGCGAAACGCCGAGAGAGAGAGTCCGCCTTGAGGTTCTTGGAGCCCGGGCCGGTAGGCGATATGGAAGTGGTACGGCTCGAAAAAGAGGGCCCACCGAGCCTGACGAGGGTTGAGCTGACGGGCAGTCTGTAGATGAATGAGATTCTGGTGGTTGGTCCAGATCAGAAAGGGATCGGTGGTCCCCAGGAGCCACTGCCTCCATTCCTCCCGCGCCCATTTTATTGCCAGCAGCTCTCTGTCGCCAACCCCGTAGTTCTGCTGTGTGGGGGAAAACTTCCGGGAGAAGTAGGCACATGGGTGGAGCTTAGAGTCTGGACCCCGTTGCGAGAGAACGGCCCCCGCTCCCACATCCGAGGCGTCCACCTCCACGACGAAGGGCCGGGTCTGGTCCGGGTGGAGGAGGATGGGTTCTTTAGTGAAACGTCCGACCAGCTCATGGAAAGCACGGACAGCCTCTGGAGTAAGACGAAAAGGGCGAGGCTGATTGGTGGTTTTGGTGAGTGAGGTCAGAGGTGCTGCGAGGGAACTGAAGTTGCGTATAAACCTCCGGTAAAAGTTCGAGAAACCCACGAAGCTTTGCAGCTGCTTCAGGGTCGTGGGTAGAGGCCACTGAGCTACGGCCTGAACCTTCTGGGGGTCCATCTTCAGGCCCTGGGAGGAGATGGACTCCTGGTGAAACGCACACTTCTCCAGTTTGCAGTAAAGTCCATGGTCCAGGAGGCGGGACAGAACAGCTCGAACATGCCGGATGTGCTGTTCGGCCGTGCGGGAGTAGATGAGGATGTCATCTAGATAGACAAAGACCCAGTGACCCAACATGTCTCTCAGCACATCTGTAATGAACCGCTGGAAGACGGCGGGGCTGTTGCAGAGTCCAAAAGGCATCACCAGATATTCATAGTGGCCAGTGGGCGTGATAAAAGCGGTCTTCCACTCCTCACCTTCCTTAATACGGATGAGGTTATAGAAGCTGCACAGATCCAGTTTAGTAAACACTGCGGCTTGTGTGATGGCGTCCAGAGCGGTGCCCATGAGAGGGAGAGGGTGACGGTGCCTGATCGTTATTTTATTTAACCCTCGATAGCCCATGCAGGGCCGGAGATCCCCCTCCTTCTTCTTTACAAAGAAAAACCCCGCGGCCCCGGGGGGTGTTGAGGGTCGGATGAATCCCTTCTGCAGGGCATCAGTTATATAATTGTCCATAGCCCGGGTTTCCGCCGGAGAGAGGGAGAACAGGCGACCCCGAGGGGTGGTGGTGCCGGGCTGGAGCCTGATCTCCAGGTCGTAGGGTCGGTGAGGAGGTAACCTGGTAGTGTGTTCTTTAGCGAAGACCTGAGCGAGGTCGTGGTATTGAGGAGGGATGAGCGTCAGGTCTACGTCTGTGGGAGTGGCTGCTCTGGTCCGAGGTGCAGGGGATCCCGGTGGTTATGGCAACCCGTGCCCCAGGCCAGGACTTTACTGGTGGACCAGGAGATGTGAGGCTCATGGCGGCAGAACCAGGAATGACCCAGGATGAGTGGCGTAGCCGGAGCCTGGATGACCAGGAAGTGGAGGATCTCCCGGTGTTGGTCAATAGTCATGTGGAGACCCTGAGTTCGGTGGGTGAGAGGGTACGGCATGATGGGCCGGCCGTCCACAGAGGTCACGGGAATGGGTCGGTCGAGGGCGGTGAGGGGTATCTTGAGCCGAGTAACCAGTCCGTGATCGATAAAACACTCCGCAGCCCCAGTGTCTAAAAGTGCCTCCAGTCTGGTCGGGCCTTGGTCCAGGTAGAGGGAGACCGGGAGAGTGGTTCGGTGTGGA
>NC_091742.1:30276702-30281702 GCF_043380555.1 Nothobranchius furzeri
ATCTCATCATCTCTCATCATCTCACGTCATCTCACATCATCTCATCATCTCACATCATCTCATCATCTCACATCATCTCATCATCTCACATCATCTCACGTCATCTCACATCATCTCACATCATCTCACGTCATCTCACGTCATGTCATCATCTCTCATCATCTCACGTCATCTCACATCATCTCATCATCTCACATTGTCTCACGTCATCTCACGTCATCTCTCGTCATCTCACGTCATCTCACGTCATCTCACACCATCTCTCATCATCTCACATCATCTCACATCATCTCTCATCATCTCTCATCATCTCACATCATCTCAAATCATCTCACATCATCTCTCATCATCTCACATCATCTCTCATCATCTCTCAACATCTCACATCATCTCACATCATCTCACATCATCTCTCATCATCTAACGTCATCTCACATCATCTCACGTCATCTCTCGTCATCTCACATCATCTCACGTCATCTCTCGTCATCTCTCGTCATCTCTCATCATCTCACATCATCTCACATTATCACATCATCTCACATCATCTCTCATCATCTCTCATCATCTCACATTATCACATCATCTCACATCATCTCTCATCATCTCACATCATCTCACATCATCTCTCAACATCTCACATCATCTCACATCATCTCACATCATCTCACATATTCTCTCATCATCTCACATCATCTCACATCATCTCTCATCATCTCACATCATCTCACATCATCTCACATCATCTCTCATCATCTCTCATCATCATCTCACATCATCTCTCATTATCTCACATCATCTCACATCATCTCACATCATCTCACATCATCTCTCATCATCTCACATCATCTCTCATCATCTCACATCATCTCACATCATCTCTCATCATCTCTCATCATAATCTCACATCATCTCACATCATCTCACATCATCTCTCATCATCTCACATCATCTCTCATCATCATCTCTCATCATCTCTCATCATCTCACATCATCTCACATCATCTCTCATCATCTCTCATCATCATCTCACATCATCTCTCATCATCTCACATTATCACATCATCTCACATCATCTCTCATCATCTCACATCATCTCACATCATCTCTCATCATCTCACATCATCTCACATCATCTCTCATCATCTCACATCATCTCTCATCATCTCACATCATCTCACATCATCTCTCATCATCTCACATCATCTCACATCATCTCACGTCATCTCACGTCATCTCACGTCATCTCATCATCTCTCATCATCTCACGTCATCTCACATCATCTCATCATCTCTCATCATCTCACGTCATCTCACATCATCTCATCATCTCACATCATCTCATCATCTCACATCATCTCACGTCATCTCACATCATCTCACATCATCTCACGTCATCTCACGTCATCTCATCATCTCTCATCATCTCACGTCATCTCACATCATCTCATTATCTCACATCATCTCATCATCTCACATCATCTCACATCATCTCACATCATCTCACGTCATCTCACGTCATGTCATCATCTCTCATCATCTCACGTCATCTCACATCATCTCATCATCTCACATCGTCTCACTTCATCTCACGTCATCTCTCGTCATCTCACATCATCTCACGTCATCTCACGTCATCTCTCGTCATCTCACATCATCTCATCATCTCACATCATCTCATCATCTCACATCATCTCACATCATCTCATGTCATCTCACGTCATGTCATCATCTCTCATCATCTCACGTCATCTCACATCATCTCATCATCTCACATCGTCTCACGTCATCTCACACCATCTCTCATCATCTCACATCATTTCACATCATCTCACATCATCTCTCATCATCTCTCATCATCTCACATCATCTCACATCATCTCACATCATCTCTCATCATCTCACATCATCTCTCATCATCTCTCATCATCTCACATCATCTCACATCATCTCTCATCATCTAACGTCATCTCACGTCATCTCACGTCATCTCTCACGTCATCTCACGTCATCTCACGTCATCTCTCGTCATCTCTCATCATCTCTCATCATCTCACATCATCTCGCATCATCTCTCATCATCTCTCATCATCTCACATTGTCACATCATCTCACATCATCTCTCATCATCTCACATCATCTCACATCATCTCTCAACATCTCACATCATCTCACATCATCTCACATCATCTCTCATCATCTCTCATCATCATCTCACATCATCTCTCATCATCTCACATCATCTCACATCATCTCACATCATCTCTCATCATCTCACATAATCTCACATCATCTCTCATCATCTCACATCATCTCTCATCATCTCTCATCATCATCTCACATCATCTCACATCATCTCACATCATCTCTCATCATCTCACATCATCTCACATGATCTCTCATCATCATCTCTCATCATCTTTCATCATCTCTCATCATCTCACATCATCTCACATCATCTCTCATCATCTCTCATCATCATCTCACATCATCTCTCATCATCTCACATTATCACATAATCTCACATCATCTCTCATCATCTCACATCATCTCACATCATCTCTCATCATTTCACATCATCTCACATCATCTCACATCATCTCACATCATATGTCATTATCTCACATCATCTCTCATCATCTCACATCATCTCACATCATCTCTCATCATCTCACATAATCTCACATCATCTCACATCATCTCTCATCATCTCACATCATCTCACATCATCTCACATCATCTCTCATCATCTCACATCATCTCACATCATCTCTCATCATCTCTCATAATCATCTCTCATCATCTCTCATCATCTCATCATCTCATCATCTCACATCATCTCTCATCATCATCTCATCATCTCACATCATCTCACATCATCTCTCATCATCTCTCATCATCTCTCATCATCTCACATCATCTCACATCATCTCTCATCATCTCACATCATCTCTCATCATCTCTCATCATCTCTCATCATCTCACATCATCTCTCATCATCTCACATCATCTCTCATCATCTCTCATCATCTCACATCATCTCACATCATCTCTCATCATCTCTCATCATCTCTCATCATCTCACATCATCTCACATCATCTCTCATCATCATCTCATCATCTAACATCATCAAACATCATCTCACATCATCTCACATCATCTCTCACCATCTCTCATCATCTCACATCATCTCACATCATCTCTCATCATCTCACATCATCTCTCATCATCTCTCATCATCTCACATCATCTCACATCATCTCTCATCATCTAACGTCATCTCACGTCATCTCACGTCATCTCTCACGTCATCTCACGTCATCTCACGTCATCTCTCGTCATCTCTCATCATCTATCATCATCTCACATCATCTCGCATCATCTCTCATCATCTCTCATCATCTCTCATCATCTCACATCATCTCACATCATCTCTCATCATCTCTCATCATCTCACATTATCACATCATCTCACATCATCTCTCATCATCTCACATCATCTCACATCATCTCTCAACATCTCACATCATCTCACATCATCTCACATATTCTCTCATCATCTCACATCATCTCACATCATCTCACATCATCTCTCATCATCTCTCATCATCATCTCACATCATCTCTCATCATCTCACATCATCTCACATCATCTCACATCATCTCACATCGTCTCTCATCATCTCACATAATCTCACATCATCTCTCATCATCTCTCATCATCTCACATCATCTCACATCATCTCTCATCATCTCTCATCATCATCTCACATCATCTCACATCATCTCACATCATCTCTCATCATCTCACATCATCTCACATGATCTCTCATCATCATCTCTCATCATCTCTCATCATCTCACATCATCTCACATCATCTCTCATCATCTCTCATCATCATCTCACATCATCTCTCATCATCTCACATTATCACATCATCTCACATCATCTCTCATCATCTCACATCATCTCTCATCATCTCACATCATCTCACATCATCTCACATCATCTCACATCATCTCTCATTATCTCACATCATCTCTCATAATCTCACATCATCTCACATCATCTCACATCATCTCTCATCATCTCACATAATCTCACATCATCTCACATCATCTCACATCATCTCTCATCATCTCACATCATCTCACATCATCTCTCATCATCTCACATCATCTCACATCATCTCTCATCATCTCTCATAATCATCTCTCATCATCTCTCATCATCTCTCATCATCTCATCATCTCATCATCTCACATCATCTCTCATCATCATCTCATCATCTAACATCATCTCACATCATCTCACATCATCTCTCATCATCTCACATCATCTCTCATCATCTCACATCATCTCACATCATCTCTCATCATCTCACATCATCTCTCATCATCTCTCATCATCTCACATCATCTCACATCATCTCTCATCATCTCACATCATCTCACATCATCTCTCATCATCTCACATCATCTCACATCATCTCTCATCATCTCTCATCATCTCCCATCATCTCACATCATCTCACATCATCTCTCATCATCTTCTCATCATCTAACATCATCAAACATCATCTCACATCATCTCTCATCATCTCACATCATCTCTCATCATCTCTCATCATCTCACATCATCTCTCATCATCTCTCATCATCTCACATCATCTCACATCATCTCTCATCATCTCACATCATCTCACATCATCTCACATCATCTCTCATCATCTCTCATCATCTCACATCATCTCTCATCATCTCACATCATCTCTCATCATCTCTCATCATCTCACATCATCTCTCATCATCTCACATCATCTCTCATCATCTGGTGCTCTCTCTCCACTCACATAACCATCATCGTCATCACCATCATCATCATCATCATCATCATCATCACAATCATCATCACCATCATCATCACCATCATCATCATCACCATCGTCATCATCATCATCATCATCGTCATCATTATCGTCATCATTATCGTCACCAT